>NC_143550.1:95059696-95214090 GCF_054136105.1 Typopeltis vanoorti | reverse complement strand
CAGGTCACGCAAGAGCTCTTCAACCTCATTTTCATGAACCTCTAACTCTTCATCCAACGTAGCAGTAGCACCATGCTACATATACTTGGTTGATATATCTTAGCAAAGTGAGCACTCATTAACTGAACAATCTCCTTAGCTTCCGACACTCATGTACCATCTGCATTCAATAAAGTTATTCTTCCGCATTCATTCTTTCTTTTGCTTGCGACACAACGATAAAATTCTTTTGGATTGCCTTTAGCTTGCATGGCCAATTTCTTTTCATACTCCGTTTTAGCTTTTCTCACAATACTCATTACTTTTCAGGCCTGAGCTTTATATATTTCATAACTCCTCTCACTCTTATTCTCACGATATTCTTTCCACATAATCTTCTTCTTGTGGTTCTCTAGCTTAATAAGACTGCACATCCATTTAACTCCCAACCTATTTATTCTTTGAACACTAGGGATACATTCAGATACCGCCTCATTCAAGCACTTTTTCAAAGATTCCATGCATTGCTGACATTTATTCCATTCAGTAACTGATACCATGGGACCAAAGATAGTAATCGTCTAATTTGATCATAATTTCCAGAATTGTAATTCAGCATGTAGCCTGATTTAATCAAAGCTTCAATACAAGTAGATACTTCCCAAGAAAGAACAGCATGATCACTGTCACCAATTTGTGGTAAAATAGCCATACTCTTAATATAGATCTCTTCTGATGCTATGAGCAAATCCAACACTCTTTGACCTCTAGTTCCCTCTTTCACATGCTGCTGGAGAAAGCTATCTTGCAACAATTCAATAAATTCCTGTTCTTTCTGATCATGAGATTTCTCTTCTACCCAATCAATGTTTGGAAAATTAAAGTCACCCATAACGATCATTCGCTTGGTACCCATAAGGCTAAATTGGCGATCCATTTCTTCGTCCCCTACAACTGAACTGCCAGGTCTGTAGCAACACCCCACCATATATTTCATTCTGTTAAACTCCACTTCACATCAAATAGACTCAAACTCATCGCTGCATGGGACATTGCTACCATCATCATTTTCTTGTATTTCTACCCTAACTGGACTTAAGTCATCTGATATCATTAGTAGCACTCCTCCTCCTCTCCTTTCTCTTCTGTCATTCCTAAAAATAGTATATCCGTTACACTCGATCCCATTTACCATATCTGATTCTGATAGCCAGGTTTCACTAATGCCAACAATCTTAGGCCACATCGTATTCAATAAAGCAACAAACTCAACCCCTTTGTTTCTAATGCTCCTGGCATTTGTGTATAGACATAATAAATTATGACCTAGCCTATTCTAGGTCATAATTTATAATTAGATATGCAATGTATTTGGTCTTGTTCTGGAATTTTCTCTTTTCACTCCCCAGACATTCTTAAAAGGTCCGAACCCAAAGCATATTTTTCCACTCCTTCGCCACATACATAACCATATTCAAAGGCATTTATATTTTTATCACGTTTGTATACCATAGCTGAAATTTCACACACATTTTACTCATTCCTCCCTTGATGATTTAGTTTCCCTGACTCTCTGCATTAAGTCTCATACCAAGAAGTAATTTCTCCAGGCTTCTGATGCTAAATGAATTCAAGTGTTATATATTAATACTTTTTTTTGGATTTATTAGAAAATGCAGAATACTACTTTTTGGGATATAATTTACTCCATGTTGATTCTGAGAAAAGAGGTCTTATAAAATATACAGTATGATAATAAGTATTATTACAGGGGAATTTTCATGATGTCTGCAGACTCTAAGGCAGAACCTAAATATTGCACCAAGCACTAATCAACAGACACACAATACCTTCATACTTTGCTTTGAACTCATTCACAGACAAGGCACCCACGCCAATGTTTGGCAACCAATTTCACTCACTTGTAACTCTTCAGGGAAAAAAATCTAGTCCTCTGCACCCTTGCTAACCATACTTGCTGAATTTTCAGGGATAATCCCTAGTTTCTCTCCCACTAGTCATATACTGAGTTATATACACACACACACACACTAGTCATATACGGAATCATTTCCTCCATATCAATCTTATAAAAACCTTTAGTCTATCATATATGGTATGGGCAAAAAAAAAAAAAAAAAAAAAAAAAAAAAAAACAGCAGTGAATTTCGACAGTTCATAGTAGTTATTCAGTACTGTTTTTTTTTTTTTTTTTTTTTTGGGGGGGGGGGGGGTGACATATTGTATCATCTTTTCTGCTTATTATTATTCCTGACACCTCCAAGGAGTCCGAAGACTCATCGCGAGAGGACACCTACAACTGTTTCAACTGATACAACTGTCTCAACCTCTACTATGAGTTATCTCAATCAACGCCATCTACCGCCCACCTCCACCACCACCACAACTAGTATTTTTTGTCTGTAAATTGCATGTGTTCTGAAGGGCCGATTTGTCTGTATGCGGGATGAAAAACCCGAGTTTCTGGGAGAAAAACCCTGCTACTTATCCTCAAAAGAAGCATGTCACTCACCTCTGGATCCTCTCCACCTCATCCCAAGAAATCTAGATGACAAGAATTATATACAGCATTCCAGATGTTTCCTTATCAAAGCCTTATAAATAAATATAACAACCTCATTATCTCTCTATATCATTCTGTTCTTCAATAATCAGATAACTATGAGCTATTTTAGCCACTTTTGCTATATGCCCTCTGAACTTTAACTCACAATCTACCAATACCCCCAAATCCCTAGCCTCATTAATTTCCTACAGCCAAGTTCCATTAATGCAGTGCACAGCTTATTAGATAATGTTTTCTTCCCCAGATACATAACCTTACACTTTGCTACATTAAACTGATAGCCATTCTCCTTTTTCCACACTGCCAATCTATTTAAATCATCCTATAATATCTCAACATCTTTATTACTATTGCTTGACCAAATTCTGCATCGTCAGCAAACAACTGTATATTTCTCAGATAATATCATTAATGTACAAATTAAACAGCAGTGGCCTGAGTACAGAGCACTGCAGAATGCCATTAGTCATAAGCCTTCTCCTGAATTCTACTCAATGATGTCACTCCAACAACCATCCTCATATCCATCCCCATTAATGGCAATTTATGTAACAGAATTCAACAATATCCTATCATGTAGTCATTACCTTTATCAAATTCAGTTGTCACTGGATTATAAAAAGTGAATAATTTACTGAGGTATGGTCTACTCTTCACAAAAACCATGCTATCCTCCCCCATATAGTATCCAATTCATATTCAAGAACGAGAGGCCATCCCTGGAAGTTGTATAAAGATGTGGTAAAGAAAGGTGTGAGGGGTAGATTTTTTACATGGAGTTGTTAGTGAGTGCATTGTGAATGCAGGCGAGTATAAATAAATTCAAAGCTCAGACTCATTGTGGGCCTCCCAAATGAGTCTGTTGACTCCAAGGAGGTTACCAAATTAATAATAATATCAACCATTCTTGAATTTCTCTCTCAACTAACTTCTCCAATTTGTTACCTATGTCTTGGAGCTTCTTTTATGCATTGGAACTAATTTCTCTTCTTTCTACTCCCTTGGGATCCACCTAGAGCTGAGACTTAAATAATCCATTGAAAATCACTGCCAATTCCCTTCCATATCCACTTAACATGAAAGCTGAGATACCATCTAATCCTCTAGCTGTAATCAATGCAAGAGTCTGTAATAACCAGTGCTCCTTCAGTTCATCTATTTTGTATTAGCTTAAAAAAGTCAAATTAATTAATAAATTAGTATTTTTTTTTTAATGTGAGGATATGAATAAGCAAAATAGTCCTTTCTGTTCTAATCGTTTAGTACTGGGAGTGGATTGTGTAATGTAGAGTAGAATGCATTCCTGCGCTGAGTCTCGATCCTATGATGTATCCCTTCATAATTTCTTTACGATGTGTGGCGATCGCTTCTCCTCTGCATTTTATCCCCTTTCTTAGGAACTTGGTGGGACTCCTAGGAGTTTTCACAGTGCGAAGTTGGAATTATGCTGGTTGCGCTACTCTTTTTTTTTAAATTTCGGTTTCTGTATACATCAAAATGTGTCGATTATACGTGGAATAATAGGTGGAGGTGCCGTATAATAATAATATATCAAATGCAATCATTAATAATAAATACGTAAGCAACCAAAGCTACCTTTCTCGCCCGTCAAGCTGATTTTCATTAACTTAATATTTGCAGAAAGTATTTGGTATTCAAAGTTTATTTTTATTATAATTATAATACCAAACCAACCTCAATAATTTACGAAAAATTAAAATAAACCTAACACAACCTAAGCTGACTGGGACTTTGACATCTTATAATTTAACACGTGGATGTCAAGCAGCTGGTACAATATAAAATGCTTAACGAGAACAGAAAAAAAAAAAAAATGAAATATACTCAGTGTAACCTTATAATTGTTGATTTTTAGCTTAGTGTAAAATTATAAGGATTTTTGAAATTAAATAAGGATAACAATTTTGATAACATAATGACTTTAGGCTTTTCATATGATTACAATTCCTAAAAGATAATTAATTTCAAATAATAATAATAATAAAAGGTAAGGGTTACAATAATAAAGGATTGTTCATCAAATATATAAATATTAATAAAGAGGAAAGAAATTAAAAAAAGTTCATTCAAATATTGTAATATCTTTGTTTGTCATGGAGCCACTACACTCGGAATTAACAGACACAATATTTTTATTATGGGTTACTCCATGGAGTGCTTAAATTCATCGATGAAGCCCAAAACAACATGCCAAACATTTTCGCAGCAGTATCCATCATACTTTGCTTTGAACTCATTCAGAGTCATGGCATCCGCAACATACTCTAGCAACCTATTCTGCTCATTTACCACTCTTCAAGCAAATAATCTAGTCCTGGACTCCTTGCATAGTTGCCAAGGATGATCCTGGTACTCCCACCACCAGACTTGTTCTGAAAAATTTCCTCTGTATTAATCCTGTAAAAGTCCTTCAGAAATTTGTATGTCTCAATCATATCACCACTTTTCCATTTGTCAATCAATTTCTGTGACCTGTCCTCATAAAGTTCATTCCATACACGACCTGCTACCATCTTGGTCACTCGCCTACAGATCCTCACCACCACCTCCTCCTCATCCCCCAACTAATCCAGATGATCTGCACACAGTAGCCAAGATGGGCTTGCACCAAGCCTCTATAAAGAGATATAATAACCTGCTTGTTTTTCTGCTGTTCAGCATATTCTTCAGTAACCAAGTAATACGATGTAATCATGTTTTAGACACTTTTGCAATATGCTTTCCAAACTTTAATTCCTATCTATTAAAACTCCCAAATTCCTTGGCTACATCAGTTACCTGGAGTAGAGTTCCATCAATGTGGTACAGAGCTGGTAAGCTTTTCACCCCAAAATGCATATCCCTACACTTTGCCACATTAAACTGATATCCACTCTCCTTAGCCCAGACCCCCCCCCCCGTTTTTCCAAATCATGGTCTTTAACATCATCTTTATTAACTATTGCTCTACCTAGTTTTGCATCATCAGCAAGCAACTGAATAGTTTCTCTCGGATCCTCCTATATCGTTAATGTACAAATTAAAGATTACAAATAAGATTTACAAACTATCAACATTTTAATTTGCCGTCCTCATCATCAACATTCTAAGGGACTGTTCTTGTCGCTATGGGGAGTTAAGGGTTTTACTATATCATTTCCTCTACATTTGCTTATCATTTATTCCAGTTAATCGAAGTACATATTTTAAATATGATTCCCGCCCAAGAAGAGTAGTGCATTAGCACCATAGGTGGGATATAAGGATTTTTTCTATTCTTATCAATGTTTATATATATATATATATATATATATATATATATATATATATATATATATATATATATATATATATATATATATATATATATATATATATATATATATATATATATATAACCCATTTCTTATTATCGAAAACGAATGACAAGAGTGCCCATAAACGTTTATGAACTTCGAATGAATTTCATTTGGCGTTAACCTTCTTTTACAAAGAATTTTATAACCGTACGATATTCAATTTTATCCATTTCAAAGGATACAGACAACACTTTGGCTTCCGACAGCTGTATAAAAAAAAATTACTTGGTAGAATGACAAAGCAATTTCACATGGATGTATATGACAGATGTGTACCAACTCAGAAAAAAAAAAAATGTTGACGATAGTGTTGCCATTTATGGGTGAGGACGAAAACTTTTCAGTCCACCTACGTATTTTCTTTCGTATGATAATCTTTTTCAACATGATGTTCCTCTTTCGTTTCACGTAGAACTTCTTGACTGATTTTTCACTCCAATTTACTCCTAATACACTGGAATATAAATCAAGGGAAAAAAGCGAAAAATCATGATAATTCAAAAACTCTATGACTAATTTTTATGCAATTCGGTGAATAGTAGGATCACGGAAGAAGTAAAAGAAAAAACATCCACAAATTTCGTAAATAAATAGTTTAATTGAATGACAGTATCCAAACACAAGTGGTACAGTAGTAAGTAAATGGTTCAACATTATTTACAACAAATTAGGATAGATTACAAATGAGAACAACTTAAATTTGATAAGCGAATTATACAGGGAATAATAAGTAAAATATGAAAAAAGAAGCTATACATAAGCTATATACAATATATATGGTCAGATGTTCCTCCAGTATCTTGCGCAATCAATTGCTCATTCTGTGCGGGATATAAGGATCCTCTTTTGTGCAAGGTGATTGAAGAAAGGGACAAGAAAGAAGGTGTTCCATGGACTGGGTTGTCCCACAATTACAGTTATCTGGTCCATGAACCCCATTTGATGAGGATTTGTCTACAGCGACCTGTTGTTCGAAGTCTGTTAAGGCTATTCCAAGTATTCCAGTCCAAGTAGGCACCATATGGAAGATGTTCGGCTATTGGAATACCAGTATTATTCTCAGGGTATAGTGTAAGCCATTGTTGAGGTCTTGTCTCTGGAGGTTTAGGTGATTCAACAGTTGCTAGGAAGCTATGTCGGGATCTTAGTCTTTGGGGAGGGGGGGGGTACTGTGGTCTTGCCGAATAGTGGGTGGCGTTCATCATTCATTTGTCTGCTTCTTTTGTCGACTAATGGATACATGAAGGCAATGATGAAAAACAAAGCTCAAAATGAATCTGTCAAACTGCCTCGATATCGAATGTGGTCAATCCCTAGAGCAATACAGCGCTCACAACAATGTTTCGTACTGTTTTAAATGATGTCCAGGAGCTCAGTTGGTAATAACAGTGTTAGTAAATGTAAAATAATTTACTTTGGGCATAATTCCATTTCCAATATCATATTGTGTTGGTTCGATTATGATAGAAAAAAACTAATCACGCTACAGATCTTGAAATTTTAGTAGCATGAAATTGAGTTCAAGAGTAATATAATACAATGCTGAAACGAACACTGTTGTGTAAGTATAAGGAAGTCATTTTTACTCCGTTGCTTTTATTCGACATCATCTTTGCTAATGTGGGCAGGCCTACTCGCCTGGTTCAGCACTGATGCCGATGCGATGGAGCGAGTGCAATGGAGAGGTTAAAGAATATCAGAATTGTGGAATACAGGTTATGAATACCCATTGACAGGAACGTATTTACCATAAGGTGCAATCTGGGGCCTCACTCTCTATGCGGCCACATTTTAAAACCTTACATTTGAAAAAACATTTGAAACTTCGCGGAAAAAATCTTCTATATTGTCAGTAAAGTGAAAGAATATAAAGTTATCTTGTTCTGTTGCACTGATTTGAAGAATAAAAGACAGCAAATTTACTATTACTAAATAGAATTATTGCAAAGGCTAATCTCTGGTCATTTCAGGGTTGATTATTTTCGCATATGTGAAATTCATTTTTATTTTTGGGAAGAGACAATAAATAAATTGTGTCTCACAGTCAAATATCATAGGACTGTAAAGGAAATTCCAAGTAACACAGTACACGTAAAGACAAGTGACACAATGGTCACTCCACCACGGTTAATCCTAACGCCGCTCTAAAATCGCCGTTCAGGGATTAACAGCGAGGGAGGGATAATTTCATGATAAAAGGTAGAATGCCGATGAAGTTTTGATCCATGAAAAAAGCTGGAGTGGCCTGGCTATTTCATCCACTTCGGCCGGTATGGAGGTTAAGTGTCATTCGTACGCACGAGTAACAACTAATAATTTAGTTACCGTTATTTGGCATTTGTAAAGCAATATACAAGTGTATATACCTGATTATGTGGAGATTAAGTGGAGATTGAACTGCCCACTCAATCTCCAAAAGTTAGATAGGGCTAAATGGCCTCGAATACTCCCGTATATACGGGAATAAAAAAAGGCGTTAGCTGATTTTTTAAAAAATAAAAAAAGAGCCTGTGTAGCTCAGTGGATGTGGCGTTTGCACACCATCGCGCTAGGCCGCACGAAGGAAGTCTTGGTTTCGAGTCTAGTCGGCGACTAGAGGAAATTTTTCTAAGCCTTTTTTCGACCGGTTCCCGAGTTAGTCGATCTCTGGCACGGGCAAGCAGGTTTTTCCTCCCGGAAACTCGGGTTTTTCGTCCTGTAAACTCAAGAAAATCGACCGTAGAAACCACATTGTTTCAGACATTAAATATATTGTGTTAAGGTTAGAGACCACGAGATGGCGGCACATTTGAGCCGTCTCTCTTCACTGCGTACCGCTTAATTAGTGATAGCTTTGGGCCATCTGTCTCTGATTGGGTACCAGTGGAGATTGAACTGCCCACTCAGTCTCCAAAAGTTAGATAAGAATATATTATTCCATGAATTTATTATTCTTATTTTACTGTTACTCGTTTATTTCAACCAAACCAAGATACTACTGTTTTTATTTTTGTTTTTGTATTTTTACTTTTGAGGTACCTATTTATTTTATTTATTTATATGTTTATTTTGGATTTAATAAATATTTATTTCGCTTTTGATAGTATAAAAGTTTGAATCCGGAGATAGTAAAAGAACACGACTCGGAGAAAAGGAAAAACAGCTAAATAGTCAAAAGCGAGAAATTTTGTCTTTCTTACGTTCTTCAGAAAATGTAGGAAGTGGAGAATTTCATAGAACTGAAGTTGTACCTCAAACTTCTCGGAATGAAAGTGAAACAATGGTATCGGTATCAGAAAGAGACGAAAGTGAAAATGAAGAACATCAAAGTAATGTGGAAAATATGCAAGGAGAGAAAGAGATAAATGAAACAAATCAAGAGGGTTTTGAAGAGAAGTTTCAATCGGAGTCTGTACTCACCAGCAAGCCAGCGATCTCTTATCCTACCGATATAGCAGTGTGGCCAATTAGTATTAATGAATAATTTATCGAGCATATTTTAATAAGCATGTCTCAGAATGTTGGTAAAATCGAAAATTAAAAAAAAAAAAAAAGAAATCATACACAGAACGCAACAAAATATATGTCAGAAATGCAAATGAAGCACATTTTTACTATAAAAAGGCGAATAGAACAAAGGAGAAACGAGAGTGGCTATTTTTTTTCAGAAACAAGCAGAGCAATTTACTTCTTTTGTTTGTAATTGTTTTCTAAGTCAAATAATAGCTTAATGAAGGGTTTTAATGACTGGAGAAATATAACACAAACCTTATGTGATCACGAGCTTTCTACTGAGTATATACAAGCGACATGCACATATCGCAAAAGAAAATCACGTTCTGTAAATAGTCGAATTCATTCTGAATTAATGAAACAAATACAATCTGAAGAAAATTATTGGAGAGAGATGATTCAAAAAGAATAATAGCTACCATTAAATTGCTGAGAAAACTAAGGTTAGCAATTAGGGGCAATACAGATGATATTTTTTCTGATTCTTGGGGAAATTATTTATCGTGTTTACATTATTTAAGTGAATTCGATGATTTTTTTTTTTTTTTTAAACATCACATGAAAACGTATGCCAACTATTGTTCTGGCAGATCAAATTATATTTCTTACCACACTAGTAATGAATTCATATCGTTAATAGCTAATAAAACAAGAGAAACATTATCAGAAATTAAGGAAGCTGCTTATTTTGCAACAATACTCGATTCAACGCCAGGCGTTGCCCATAATGACCAAATAACTATTATAATTAGCTACGCTACCACAAATTCTGACATTAGAGAAAAAACACTTATCGGATTCATCAATATTACACAATATAATTCCTTATATTGCTGCCAATATGAAAGGTGTCTATACAGGTTTACAAGCCAGAGTGAAAAAACATAGTCCCTGTGCACATTATGTACCATGCTCTAGTCATTCCTTAAATTTAATTGGCAACTACGCTGGGAAATCTTGTCCGAAAATAGTGCAATATTTTTGTTTTATTCAAAATGTATATATAATTACTTTTCATCTTCAACAAGAAGATGGGGTATACTCCTTAAACATTTAGAAAAAAAAATCTTTGACAGTTAAAAAGACTAAGTGAAACGAGATAGTCAGTAAGAGCTGACACTGTATTGGCTTGAAAACGGATATAAACAATTAAAGAGGCATTACTGGAGCTATCCATTTCTCCTCATGAAAAAACCTATTTCTAAATTTGAGAGTTCATCTTTGGCTGAACATTTTGAAAATTCAGAAACAGCCATTTTAACGGTTTTGTGGGACAAAATATTACAATGAATAAATGCTACTAGTAAATTTTTACAAGATCCCCATATGGATTTGTTGTTAGCTAAAAATTTGTTACAGTCTTTAGTTGGTTTTATTTTAGATATAAGAACTAGTTTTGCTGCTTTAAATGAAGAAGCAAATTTATAAACAGATGAGACAATGTTTAAAGATGAGGGTTAAAGATGAAGTTACACAATCTAACGATGAGATTATGTTACATGGTAAAGAAAATTTCACTGTTAATACTATTAACAATTTCATTGTTAATACTATTAACAATTTCATTGTTAATACTATTAACAATTTCATTGTTAAAGTATTAACAATGAAAGAGATAAGCAATTTTGAAATTTGCGATAAGCTATTTTGGAAATTAATGAAAGAGTAAAAAGCTATTTAGACATATTAGATATGATTGACATTTTTTTGAAGAAAATATAGATCAAGACAAGTACAAGACTAGTATTAATAAAATTTTACAAACTTATGGGACTGATATTGACTCAGAAAAATTTATTGATGAAGTTAAACATTTTTTAATAATGATAAAGGAAGAAAATTCTTCAATTAAAAATATGTACAAATTTATAAACAAAGGGTTAAGGTATACTTTTCCGAGCATAGAAACAATTAAAAAAATTTTTTGAAGAGGCCTATTTCAAATGCATGTGCAAACGTAGTGTTATTATTATTATTATTATTATTATTATTAATATTAATATTATTATTATCATTATTATTATTATTATTATTATTATTATTATTATTATTATTATTATTATTATTATTATTATTATTCGGGAGACTCCAAAGAGTCCTTACACTGATCAAGGGAGGCCCTAAACATTATGTCCATCACAACTATTCAACATTCACACAGTATCTATCACACTTTGCCTTGAACTCATTCACTGTCATAGCACCCACAACAGACTTTGGCAGCTTATTCCACTCATTCACCACTCTAAAATTAAAAAAAAACAGCTTTAACACCCTTACTAACCACACTCTTACCCAGCTTCCATAGATGTCCCCTAGTCCTCCAACCACCAGTCCTTTTCTCAAAAATATCCTCTGAATTAATCCTATAGAAACTCTTCAGCAGTTTGAATGTCTCAATCAAATCTCCCCTTTAGATAGGCACATCGGCCTATCATTTTGATAGAAATTGGTTGATAGGCACATCGGCCTATCAACCAATTTCTGCAACCCACAAATCTTCAACATGTTCTCATAAGGTTCATTCCATAGACCTGACATCATCTTGGTCACTCGCCTCTGGATCCTCTCAACCTCCTCCCCATCGAGAAGAAACCTAGGTGACCAGATCTGGGCAAAGTAGTCGAGATGGAGTCTTATCAAAGCTCAATACAGAGGAACAATGACTTGCTTATCTCTGCTCGTCAAAGTATTCTTCAACATCCAAGTGATTTTTTGAGTTGATTTAGCCACTTTTGCGATGTTCCCGCTAAACCTTAACTCCCTATCCACCAACACTCTCAAGCCCCTGGCCTCATCAATCTCCTGGAGTACAGTTCCACCAATGTGATATACTGCTGCTAATCTTTTCACCCCAAAATGCATAACCTTACATTTTGCCACATTAAATTGACATCCATTCTCCTTAGCCCATACCTCCAATCTATCCAAATCATCCTGCAAAATTTTGACATCTTCTGCATTCACTATTGCCCTACCCAACTTAGCATCATCAGCAAACAAATGAACAGTTCCTCTCAGATCCTTCCCTATATTTTCAGGAACAAATTACACAACAGTGGTCCAAGAACAGAACCTTGTGGCAAACCACTAGTCACAGGCTGTCTTTTGGACTCTACTCCTGAGTAAACTACTCTCCACCAACCACCCTCCTATCCATCTCACCAACCCTGTATCCATTCCCATATGTTGTAGTTTACGGATTAGAATTCCATGTGGTATCTTGTCAAATGCCTTTGCCAGGTCCAGCAGTATCACTGTAAACCCATTACCCTTATTTATTTCAGCTGTCACCTTGTTATAAAACTTGAGCAAGTTACTGAGGCATGATCTATCCTTCACAAAGCCATGCTGTCCCCTGTACAGTATCTCGTTTTCACAAATCCATTCCTGTATTTTACTTTTGCCTACTTTCTCCAAGACTTTGAAAATGACTGCTGATATGCTGATCGGTCGGTAATTTACAACAGTAGTCTTGGATCCTCCTTCATGCAGAGGAATTATTTTGTCCACTATCCACCCCTTTGATACTAAACCAAACCCGAGACTTAGATTTAACAATATGGTCAAGGGCACTAACAATTCTTTAGCCGCTTCACGTAAGATCCGTGCTGGTATACCATCCAATCCCACCAATGTATTCACATTAAAGTTTTGTAATAGACTATTCACCTCCACTACAATTCCCGTATAAACTAATGGTTTCTTCATTCCTTCAATATCACCACCCGGATGATATACGCTTGCAAACTGTTCACTCAGTAATTCCACTATATTCAGTGACCGCCCAACCATCGGCATTCCTTAAAATCATTCTGACGCATACAGTGTTTCTCTTACTTGCACCATATCGAAAAAAAAAACGTTTGGGATTCTCTTTAGCTTGCATGATTAATTTTCTTTCAAAATCCGCTTTTGCTTTTCTTACCACACTTGTCACCCTTCTGGCCTGCGCTTTATACCGTTCATGTGCCTGCAGGTCGCCTTTCTCCTTAAATTCCTTCCACAGTTGTTTCTTTTTTTTTTTTTTTGCAACTCAAGTTTAATGGTGTTATTCATCCGTTTAACCCCTACTTGATTTACTATTCGGATTCTAGGTATACAGTCCACCATAAACTCCTGCAAATGCTCCTTGACCACTTCCCATGCCCTATCAATATCCATCCCTTGCAGTTTTACATGGACACTGAACCAAGCAATCTTCTAAGCTTGTTATACTTGCCAGCACGGTAATTCCACATGTTCCCTGTCTGAACCGAAAATTTTACAGATTTAGCCACATCCCAAGTCAAGACCTTATGATCACTCTAACCAGTAGGTGGAAACATGGTCATATTCATTACAGTCATATTCTCAGATGCTATTACTAGGTCGAGCACCCTTGAACCCCTAGTATTTTCCATTACATGTTGTCTCGGATAGTTATCTCTCAGTAACTGAATAAAATCCAGTTCCTTCCTCACATGTGTCCTCTCCTCCTTCCAATCAATGTTATTATAGTTGAAATACCCCATAATAATTACCCTCCTTCAACTCATTTCATGAATTTGCCTATGCATACTATATCCACCATGTATTCCATCACCTGGTCTATAGCAGCACCCAACTATACATTTTGTTCCGTTAGTCTCAATTTCACACCAAATGGCCTCAAATGAACTCCTTTCACTATTCTGCAATAGAACTTCTATTCTCCTTGGTTGCAGTTCATCAGCTATCATCAATAACACTCCTCCCCGATTTTATTCTCTCTGTCCATCCTGAACACACTATACCCTACACATTCTATCCGGCTAACTATGTCATCTTCTAACATAATTTGAAAGCCAAACGGCTAGTTTTCTGGCATCCTTAATGATACAAATCCCTTGTTGTTCAACTGCCAGTTAGCAAAACTCTAAGATTGAGAACTACGAATCTATGAGTTTCATATATACGGAAAACTATCGGCGAATCCAAGTGTAAATGACCACTTGGTAGTACAACACCAAGGCAACTCGAAGCAAAGGTGGAGCAAGCTCCCTAACTATCCTTGATATTTTCTCATAATGTAAAAACACAGCCCCTAGGGAATGTAACACTGTAATTACATTATGAGGAGAGGTCACTACCCAGACCGGTTTTAACCTTTTTTGAGGTCTCATCAGTGAGTAGGTAGACCTGGAAGATAACAAGGTTTAAGTGAAAAGAACTTACATACCTTTACTATACGAATGCCATAAAGGTGTGCTTGTATATTATAACATAATTTGAAAGCCAAACGGCTATTTTTCTGGCATCCTTAATAATAATTAAGTGGATACAATTCCCTTCCAGGTCTACCTACTCACTGATGAGACCTCAAAAAATGTTGAAACCGGTCTGGGTAGTGACCTCTCCTCATAATGTAATTACAGTATTACATCCCCTAGGGGCTGTGTTTTTACATTATGAGAAAATATCAAGGATAGTGAGGGATCTTGCTCCACCTTTGCTTCGAGTTGCCTTGGTGTTGTACTACCAAGTGGTTATTTACACTTGGATTCGCCGATAGGTTTTCGGAATATATGAAACTCATAGATTCGTAGTTCTCGATCTTCGATTTTGCATACTGGCAGTTGAACAACAAGGGATTTGTATCCATAATTAATTATTATATCATCTTCTGTCAGCCATGTTTCATTAATGCCAATAACCTGTGGCCAGGAAGAGCCAACTAAGGTCAAAAATTCTTCCTTCTTGTTCCTGATACTCCTGGCATTAGTATACATGAAATGCAGAGGTCCATTTGTTCCACCCCTATCTTAATGCGTTATATACTAACTATCCCATTCTGAGTTCTTGAAATGAAATGAATAAAAAATTATTTAAGAAGCAACTTGCACAAAAATAAAACAAGCGACCTGTCGTTATTATGCATTGAAACAGATGTAATGGACTCGATTAATTATGATTACATTATAGATATATTTGCTAAAAGCAAAGCAAAAAAAAAAAACAAAGCCAAAAAAGTTGTTATAAACCATATACTTTTAGTTACTAATTTTTTTACTTTAAATTTGAACTGATTTTTTATACTCTTTTTAATGCAAATATATGTATACCAATAGTATGTTATTTTGATTTTATTAAAATGATACATAATTGTCAATTTTTAGGGAAAGACAACGTATACTGTTACATTATTTAAAAAAACTTTAATTAATACTTCCTACCTTTTGGTGATTGTTACATTACCATCTCCACGGAACATAAAATTAATGATAAAAAATATGACTTCAGAAGTTGTTATAAACCATATAAAAGATTGGCATTTATCTGCTCCTCCAAGGACCAGCCACTTCTCCTAGACCTACTTGGAGTATATCAGGTCCCTTGTAGCTGCAAACTATCTTACTATGGCAAAACAGGCAGGACAGCTAATATCAAGATATCTGAACATAAGGATTATATCCGTTTCCAGCAATACAGGTACTCAGGACTTTCTGACCATGCTTTGGACACCCACCACAAAATACTCTGGAAGAAAGCTACCTTACTACGCCGCAGCAAGTATAAATATGAGAGATAATTCCTGGAATCAGCCTCAGCTCTAAAAAAACTCCCCAAACCTCAACAAATTTGGATGCATGAGACTGCCTCAAATATGGGAAGCTTGCGTTCTTAGAACATCAGCTCAACAGCCAAGACTACCACCCAATTTAGCACTTGTGGTCTTCAGCCATGTTTGTTCAGTGTGCCTGCATGCACATATCATTAATTATCTGTTCCCCGAAGATGGTAATGTAACATTATCGAAATATACATATAGGAAGAATTAATTAAAGTTTTTTAATTAATATAACAGTATACATTATCTTTCCCTAAAAATTGACAGTTGTTTATTAAATGAGTTATTATGGAAATGTCAACTTTTATTTTCAATAAACTAAAAAAAATGTGTATGAATTTGATTAACTAAAATAGACTTGTTCTTTTGAGGTCTCATAATGATGTTGCGCCTAGGGCTTCCAATAGTATAAATGCGGACCTGCTGCCGATTGAGAATTTGGACTGCAGACAGTAGTAACAGGAGAGAGTGGTGATATGATCGAGACTTAAAAATGTTTGAAAGTGTCATACAAATACCAAAGAAGGAATTTTTAATTTTATGGAGAATGGGAAGAAATGACAGTGTATCTGTGGAATTTGAGAAGGAATGAGTGCAAAAGAGGGAGGGGTGAGAACTAGATTTTTTTTGCATATAACGATGCATGATTGGAAATGACTGCATTAGAAGGTTGTAAGTGCAGGTAGTGTTAACACTTTAATTGCAAGCTGAAAATTGGAATTTCGTGTGGTGGCCAAATTTTTTTTATTTATTTTTATTTAGTTAGCGATGTCCACGCGATAACGCGTGATCGGCCGTTTGGTGAGAACTCGCATTGCGCGATAGGCAATGAACGTGTTAATGAATAGAAAAGGTGTGACTGATATGTGGCCTCCATCAATGAGTTCAGTACTATTTGAAAATCTCGCAATAATAAAAAAATAAAATACAAAATCAGCTAACGCCTTTTATTTCCGTTTAGGGAGTGGACCGTTTTAGCCTTATCAAACTTTTCGGTAGCTTAATCTCCACTGGTAGCTAACTACAGACAACTGGCTCAAAGACTAATACTAATTTAATCAGCACAGTGAAGAAACGACTAATAAGTGCCGCCATCTCGTTGGCTACAATTCTGACAATATTTTTAATGCTTGAAAATAGTGTGTGTTAGTTCGACGGTCGATTTTCTTGAGTTTTCGGACGAAAAAATCCATTTGCCTGTGAAAGAGACCGACTAACTCGGGAACCGGTCGAAAAAAGGGTTAGAAAATATTCCTCTATTCGGCGTCTAGAAGTGGCGTTTGCACTCGACGGCGATTGAGAACACGAAGGAAGACTTGGGTTCAAATCTAGTAGAGGCTGTTTTAGCTGTATCTAACTTTCCTAACTATTTTTTATAACTTTTCTGTATCTAATCCTTTCTTAGATTTGAACCCAAGTCTTCCTTCATGTTCTCAATCGCCGTCGAGTGCAAACGCCACTTCTAGTCGCCGAATAGAGGAACATTTTCTAAGCCTTTTTTCGACCGGTTCCCGAATTAGTCGATTTCTTGCACGGACAAAGAGATTTTTATAATAATACTAATAATAAGCTAAGCTAATGCCTTTTTTTCTCGTATAGGGAGTAGGCAAGGTCGTTTTAGCCCAATCTAACATTTGGAGACTGAGTGGGCAGTTTAATTTCTACTCGTAGCCAATCAGAGATAGGTGTCCCAAGGCTATCAATATTTAAGCAGTCCGCAGTGAAGATACGGCACAAGTGACGCCATCTCGTGCTCCCTAACCCTAACAATATATTTAAATATATTTAATCTGAAATAGTGTGGATTCTACGGTCGATTTTCTTTATGAGACGAAAAACCCGAGTTTCCTGGAGAAAAAATCCGCTTGCCCGTGCCAGAGATTGACTAACTCCGGAACAGGTGGAAAAAAAGCTTAGAAAAATTTCCTCTTCGCCGACTAGATTCGAAACACCAAGTCTTCATTCGTGTGGTCAAGCGCCGTGGTATGCAGATACCACATCCACTTAGTTTATTTGTATCAACAACAGCAGCTGTGTACATTTAAAAATAAATATATATACAGCTATTTACAATTTGCACATAGGCTGCTAATTCTATTAGGCATTTTCTTTTACTCGTTACAATATACTTATGACACCTGTTTTACAATCACTGTTTAAATAAGATACAACATGTCACATACTCAATTTCTATTTTCCTTATTGTCCTATTGAATTGTTTGAGCTGTTATTTTTGTTGGTATATGTTACATAGAGATTTCAGTCTATATTATCAGATCAGTCTATTCACGTTTATATATATATATATATATATATATATATATATATATATATACATACATACACATACATACATATATATGTTAGCATTGACATTTTCCATATGTACAATTCGTTATACATATATCTTCATTCTATATCTTTGTTCACATATTTTGGATGATTATTTTATTAACTTAATTTAAATGCACATCTTATTCTTAAAATACCTACATTGCTTATGTTTTTATTTACATTTATATATGCATATATTTTAGTAGTATCTCTATATCTTATGCAGATTTTTTTTTTTTGTAGGCACTCTCATTTTTACAAAAATGAATTCCATATTGCTTTAACGTTATATTGTTTGCTTAACTTAAGAGATAAATCTGTAATTTCTTATATACAAAGGTTTTCTGAATTGAAGAATTAGTTACAGGTCTATAAATGGATAACATATCCTATTAACATTTTGGGTTATTATCATGTTATGAACTTATGTTATCTGCATTTCTTACAATTGATATATTTTACCGTCCTTGTGTCTGTATATACAAGAACATATACATATTTCTGGTAATATATCTTAATCTACATATTTATTACTAGAATAGTATTGAGGAGTAATTTGCTATTTACATTTCCATTTTTCCCCCCTTACACAATTAGATATAAATATATATAACATTCTTATCCCTTATATATAGGCGTACCTATATATTATTATTAATATTCTTATTATTTTTTTAAACTTTTATTTATTTATTTTTAATTATTCATCATCATCATCATCATACGTATCAAGGATTTAGGCCTAGCTTGGCCTGTTCCGGCCTTAGAAGTCATCGTTGAATCGTTTAAGAGGACGTCCTGGTTTTCTTTTTCCTAATGGCTTGTACTTTAAGGCTTGTTTTGGTAATCTTTCTGTTTTCATTCTTTGAACGTGTTCAATCCATTTATGTTTATATTTTTTTATTTATTCTATTACTGTTCTTGGTTTAATTCTTTCATAATATCGTCATTTCTTTTGTGATTAAATAGGGTATACTTTGCAGTTTTCTCATAAACTTCATTTCTGCTGTTGTTAATCTTTGTTTGTCTTTTTGTTTTATTGTCCAGATTTCGCTTCCATACATTAAGACCGGTAAGGCTAATCTATTGCATACTTTTAGCCTGGTTTGTTTTTGAACTAGGTTTGGTTTAAATATAGAGTTATTTTTCAATATTTTGCAATTTTTACGTTTATATCTTTTTCATTTTCATATGTGATCATACATCCTAGGTAGTTAAATGAATTCACCTGTTCTAAGATCTTGTTATCTATTACTATTTTAGTTCTTGCTGGATCTTGTCCTTTAAAGGCCATAGTTTTTGATTTTTCCGTTGATATTATCATACCATAATCTTTGGATATCTCATCTAGATCTAAAATAGCTTTCTGTAGTTTATCTTCAGAATTTGTAATTATTATTTGGTCGTCGGCAAAGAGGAGAGTGTTTAATTTAACTGTAGGTAAAAGTTTAATTCCTTGATGTAAATTTTTACTCCATTTTATTATTATTTCATTTAAGTAGATATTAAAAAGAGTTGCATAATATTAGACATATCTGCAAGATGTGTTTTGCATTATGAGAGATACTGAGATAGGAGTGTTGGTAGCTTGCTCCAACTTTGCAAGGAGTGCAATGGTGTTGCACCACCTTACCCAAGTCCTGAAGATACTTTCAGACGCAAACTTTGTTTGCTCGCACTTGGATAAAGGATTAAACTAAATTTATTAAACATCATAATATGATTATATTGTTTCTGGATTGGGACAGAAATGACACTTTGCTGGCCTTGTAATGGGATTTCTTTTGCTACACACAGGCATGATGTACTTTTTAGAAGAATGTTTTGTATTTTGGTGATAACGGAAGTTGGAAAACTTTGCTAAGCAGCGGACTTAGCCTAATTTCTCCTTTTATTTCCCTGTGTTGGGGAGGCGGGAATGTCACTTGACTTAATGTTTTATATAGTTTTCTTGGTTTGATTGTCAGTAAGGTTTCAGTATCTGAGTGTTTCATTATATATGTATACCCTTCGGCTATTTCTTTGAACATTCTCGGGCTTGGTTTTTTTATATCTGGAAGTGTGCTTATAAACCTATGCGGCAAACACTTTTGTAAGAATGTTGACGCATAGGCATGATAGGTTTTTGTGTGTGTGCTCAGACTGCTGTTATTGCCCTGCCGATGAGTTTTCAGATGGATGTTTAGCAATGTTAAACCTCCAGATTCAACTTCATGGAAGAGTGTTGATCTGCGCATGGGTTCATACATCTACATACATCTGAGAGCCCCAGATGTATGTAGCGCAGAGCCTGTGTATTTTTTCGGCCCACCTTCCATGATACGGGGTGTTGTGTATTTTGTACCACAGGCGAGATGTTAGGTAGATGTTGCAAACCCGGGCCTCTCCTCTGACGGACAGCTGTCTAGGGCGCGTTGCATTAATTTTCTTCTTTATGCCGTCATGGAGTTCTTTCCACTGTTCTTCGTGTGATTCTGAGCTTCCGATGTTGATGCCCAGAACCGGTACGTAATTATTCACATGGATTCCTGAATGAATCCATGGTTGGTGTTCCCACTTTCCAATTATTTTGCAGTGGGATTTTGCGAGATTCACATTCAGTGCTGAGGCTTTGCTGAAGTCTTAATATTTTGAGTGTTGTGTCCAAGGATGTTTGTGTTCTTAGTGTTAAAGTGACGACATCAGCATATGCCAAAATTTTGGCGTCACTTTCTCCGTGTATATGTGTTCCTTTGATATTGTTGTTTGTGTTAATGGCTATAATGAGTGGTTCTAAGGCTAGAACAAATAGAGCCATGGATAGTGGGTCTCCTTGCCCGATAAAACATTTTATTGGGAAAGAGGCTGACAGATTTTTATTAATGATCAGCCTACTTTCCACGTTTCTGTACAAAAGCTTAATCGTTTCTTTCCAGTTTACTCCAACTGCTATTTGGTCTAGTGTTTCAAACAGGTATTGGTGGCCGTGTCAAATGCCTCTTGAATATCTAGCCCCATTACAATACATGGATTTTCTGTGAGGCTGTAATAATCGCAAATGCACTGGAGGTGCATTATTGTCAAGAATATTTCTTCCTTTCACTGCACATGATTATGCTGGTGAGATAAGTTTATGGAGGTGCTTTTGTATTCTGTTTGTAAGTATTTTAGTTATTATTTTGTAATCAGTGTTCAGTAGGGTTATGCCTCTCCAGTTTTTTATATCTTGTAACTTCTGTTGATCCCCAACCTTGGTAGTAGTACAATGTGTCCTGTGTTGAATATTGCTGGCGTTATCTGTGTTGTAATCATCGTGTTGATCATTTTGATAAAAATATGTTCAACTTTTGGGAAGTATTCTTTATAGAATTCGCCTGTTAGTCCGTCTTCACCTGGTGATTTGTTATCCGGGAGCTGTTTCACTATAAGACGGCATTCTGCTAAGGTGATTGGTACGTCAATCTCCTCAGCCTCCTTCTAGGTGATTTTGGGGAGGAGTGAAAGGAATCTTTCTTTCTTCCTGACTGCTGGGTTTTTCTTGAAATAGTGAAGAAAAGTATTTTTGAACACCACGAATTATTTCGGAGTCTTTGTTTAGATCCACCGAGCTGCACATGCTATACTACTACTATTATTAATAATAATAATAACAATAATAAATAAATATAGATCTCTGTAGCTCAGTGGATGTGGCGTTTGCCAACCACGGCGCTTGGCCGCACGAAGGAAGACTTGGTTTCGAGTCTAGTCGGCGACTAGAGGAAATTTTTCTAAGCCTTTTTTCGACCGGTTCCCGAGTTAGTCGATCTCTGGCACGGACAAGCAGGTTTTTTCGTCCTGTAAACTCAAGAAAATCGACCATAGAACCCACATTATTTCAGACATTAAATATATTGTGTTAGGGACCACGAGATGGTGGCACATTTGAGCCGTCTCTCTTCACTGAGTACCGCTTAATTAGTGATAGCCTTGGGCCATCTATCTCTGATTGGTACCAGTGGAGATGGAACTGCCCACTCAGTCTCCAAAAGTTAGATAAGCCTAAATGGCCTCGCCTACTCCCCGTATACGGGAATAAAAATGCGTTAGCTGATTTTTTTTTTTTAGCTCAGTGGAAGCTGGCTTTGCACCAACCGCACTATCCCTCCATTTCCCTGCAGCAAGGCCTAAGTTGTTGTTTTCTAGTTGCAGATTAGAGGATGGTTTTGTAATCCTTTCTTAGACTGCACCCGTTATCGATCTCTGACACACGAAAGCACTTTTCTCCTCGAAACTCGAGTATTTCGTCCCGAAAACTGAATAAAATCATCAGTAGAAATCATGCAGTTTCAGGGAATAATATAGTGCATTCGGCTGAGGAACCAGGAGAGTAGGACTTCTCTGCCTCTCTTCCCAGGATGTCGTTTAGAGCTAGTAAGTCTGAGGATGGCTATCTTTGATTGGTGCCTATAAAGAGCGTACTTTCCCTTTAGTCTCCAAAAGTTAGATACAGCTAAAACAGCCTCTCGTAGTTTCTATAGGAAATAAAAGGAATTAGATTTTTTATGGGTATCTTAATGAAGTCAGAAGACTCCACTACCATTATTCACACAACTCAAGCAAACAAAACTAGTTTACATACCCTTAGTAATTTTCATGAGTGACCCTTGTTCTCTCCTTACGTCATGTACTAAAAATTTCTTTTGCATGAGTGTGCTACAGAATCCTTTTAGAAATTTATAAGTTATTTCATGTCCCATTTCCTCATCTGTTAACAAAACTCTGCATTGACACACACACACACCTTTAATCTTCCCTTATAGGAAGCATTCCCCAGTATGGTCACTAGTCTCTAAATCCTCTCCATCTTCCCCAACTCCAATAAACCTAGATGACCAAATCAGTGCACCACAGTCGCCAGGGATGAATCGTGGCCTTACACAGAGAGAGATGATAATCTTTCTCTATCATTACTAGCCTATGCGTTCTTCAAAATGCAAGTATTTCTTTTAGACATTTTCCAATTTTTACAACACATCATATGAACTTAAAATCTGTTCCACTATCACCCAGATCCTGTGCCTTATTAATTTCCTGTAATCCAGTACCATCAATGCAAATCGAAGTATGTAATCCTTTCATACCGAAGTGCATTACTTTACATTTTGAAATATTGAGCTAATAACTATTGTCCTTTATTATTATTATTATTATTTAACGGTGTCTCCATGGAGTCAAAAGACTCATCGCGGGAGACCCGACATTGACACACTAACCATTATTTACACAATACCTGTCATACCTCTCCTTAAATTCATTCACGGTTAAAGCATTCACAACCAGTTCTGGCAAAGCATTCCACCCATTCACAACCCTCCAAGTAAAAAATCTAGTCCTAACACCCTTGTTAACCACACTCTTACACAATCTCCAGGGATGGCCCCTCGTTCTCTCACATCCTGCATTGGTCTTAAGAATATCATCAGTATCAATCCTGTAAAATCCCTTTAACAATTTAAATACCTCTATCATATCTCCTCTCCTACGTCTATCAGCTAGTTTTTGGAGCCCACAGATCATCAATCTATCCTCATAGGGAACATCCCACAGACCTGCAACAATCTTTGTAACCCGCCTCTGAATCCTCTCTACCACTTCCGCATCACCAAGAAATCCTGGCGACCAGATCTGTGCACAATAGTCCAAATGCGGCCTTATTAATGCCTTATAGAGTGGAATAATAACTTCCCTATCCCTGCTAGTTAGTGTGTTCCTCAACAACCATGTAATTTGATGTGATGTTTTGGCAATCTTAGCAATATGCCCTTTAAACTTAAGTTCTCTGTCCACAATAACTCCCAAGTCTCTTGTCTCATCAACTTCCTGCAGTTCAGTTCCGTTAATATAGTAAACAGCATGCGATGTCATCCTCCCGAAGTGCATCACCTTACACTTAGCCACGTTGAACTGACAGCCATTTACCCCAGTCCATAGCGTCAGCCTATTTAAGTCATCCTGTAAAATATCCACATCATTTGAATTGATTATCCTCACTGACAATTTATTTAACTAGCCCTGCACATCAATTTATCACTTGCTATTGCCCTTCAGTTTCGTATCTTCAGTAGACAACTGAATAACTCAACATAACCCCCCCCCCCTCTATCATTACATCAAATTAAAGAGTAGAAGCCTTTGTAAGCCTAGGGAACTCCACTACTCACCATCATGTCTTGATTTTACTCCATAATTAGGTAATACAAAAATTAAGAGGAAAAGAAAGCAATGTTGATGAAATACAAGACAGAATTGTTTTTCTAGCATTGAGAAGACTATAAAAATCATTTCGAAGAATTGCTTGGAAATTAGAAATTAGAGTTGTATAAGTTGATATTCTGCAAATTTGGATTTGCAAAATTCATCAAATAAGAAAAATGAGTGCAATATATTCTTGATATATTATTATGTGACACCTCCAAGTAGTCCAAGGACTCATCGCAGGAGGGGTACTCTACTTCGCTAAATACCTTTCATTCTCCCCTACTACGACACTACTCACTACTATCAATGCCATCCATCGCCCATCACCACCAACATTTTTTGTATGTAAATTTAGTATATTCTGCAGCCAGATTTGTCTGTATGCGAAGGCTGACCACACGTACTGTTTGGAACGGGACAGTATCGGTTTTTTTTTTTTTTTTTTTTTTCATATTTCCAGCCGTCCCGTGGTTATAATAAAAATGTCAATTTTGTCCCGTTTTTAATATAAACTATAAATATACTTCAATATTGATCAATCATAAATTATTCATAACCTATAATCGTACATCATGGATACCCGTAATTTGTATAACCATGGAGTTGCATTGTTCGATAATTAATATCGATATCTGCAGTGATTCTTCAGAGAAAATAACAATTACATAGTTTTTGCCTTGTAAAGAGGCAAAACTGCAGTTTTAATGACGATCTCCAGAAAGAATTCAAATTTATTAAACTAGACAAGCTGTGTAGTGATGAAACAAAAGTGGTATGCCAACATTGTCGATTTTTCCGTTGCTCATGGAGGAAGCAGCAACATCATGTGCATAGCCAAAAACATAAGGAACCTGAAAACATGGCTTCAGTTTAAAAAATAAAATAAAAAATAGCTCGTTTATGGTGAGACGTAATGGTGATAGTGAAAGTGGTAAAATTGCAGCAAGTGAAGTTCTTGGTTGCATATCATACTGTAGGTCACGGCCAAAGTTTTCGCGCAAACGACAGCTTGTTGATCAACAAAATTTATGAACGCAAACGACAGCTTTTTGATCAACAAAATTTATGAACCAAAATTTTCTTCAGCACGTACCAAATCAGAAGCGATAATTACCAACGTTTTATCACCATACACATTTGGCAAAGTAAAACTTTTTTTTTATCGTCTTACTTTTCCATGAATACAGAATAATACATAACCCCCATCCCATTTTTCTCTCAAGGAAATATGGTCAGCCTATGTATGCGGGATAAAAAACGAGTTTCTGGGAGAAAAAACTGCTACATCCGTAAGAGATCCGCTAACTCATCTTCAATTGAAAAAGGCCATATAAGGATCCCCTCGTCATGAAGAGAATCAGAAAAACTGTGGATTGGACTTGAAATCAACAGGTAAAGGGGAACTGATATGTAGAAGGAAGGATACACAATCATGCGTGATGTGAATACAGAAATCTGGCAACCTAATTACATAAGTCAGAAGATAATGAGATAGAAAAGCCTTTGTCAAAAGTCCAATGAAATGCCAACGAGATATAAAGAGCAAATTTCGAGTCAAGTAACTTTCCATGGCAAAGTTCAAATTCTGGTGTATAAACCAAAAATATCCCCTGGTTATATACAGTGACAGAATACATACTAGAAATGATTCAGTGGGCGAGTTTTCTAGAAACACAGAATTCGAGTGTTTGTGGTTTTCTCCATTATCTAATTTGACCATAAAGATCAATTCGACAAGCCTGTGTAGCTCAGTGAAAGAAGCACTTGCATCCTCTGTGCTGGACGGCACGAAGATACTTATTGTTCGAGTCTAGTCGCCGACTGGAGGAACTTTTCTAAGCCTTTCTTCGACCGGTTCCCAAGTTAATCGATCTCTGGCACGGGCAAGTGGATTTTTTCTCCAGGAAACTCGGGTTTTTCATTCCGTGAATTCAAGAAAATCGACTGTATAATTCACATTATTTCAGACAGTAACATATCCCGTTAGGGTTAGATACAAAGAGATGGCATTTGTTTGCCGGTCTCTTATCGGTGGTTGTCTATAATTAGTAATAGACACGAGTCAGCTATCTCTGATTGGCTATCAGTGGAAATTGAACTGCCCATTCAGTCTCCAAAAGTTAGATAGGGTTTAAAGGCTTTGCATACTCCCTATAATGGAATAAAAGGAGTAATCTTATTTATTTAAAGATCAAAGCACTGAGCAATTTCTGCAAACAATGTGGTGCAAGGCTTGTAGAAAGCAATTCTTAGGGAGGATTTAGGAGCAGACCGAATATGGGACAAGTCGTTGGTTGTAGTATAAATACAAGTGGAGTAGTAGAGTAAAAATTGATGAAAACAGCAGTCAAGTTTTTTTTTTTTAAATATTTGTACAGATTCTTGAGATCGTTTTGCAGGTAAGCATTACAGGACGTTTTGAATATTATAAGATTTGTCTGTTAAGGAGATATTTCTTCAGATCAAACAGAAAGAATGGTTGATCTGAAGAAATATCTCCTTAACAGACAAATCTCTGCCAAGCCCGATCGAAACCACTCTCTAGTTCACCAGCTATAGTGTTAAGATGAATCATGAGACAGACTTTAAAATATTCGACATACTGTTTTAAAATTTTAGTTAAATGCAACATTTCCTAAACATTTTTAATTGGTCATACAATGGCATCAACATAATAAAAGTGATCTAGTGCATTGTACACAATCAGCAAAGCCTTGTAGAAATTATTTCTAAAATATCTCCAGTGAAGCAACAAAATATGAAAAATGTTTCCTTAGTGATTTTTCTTGAGTACCCAAGCCTTCATTTGTTTTTACATATTTCGTAAAGCGACTGTGTGGTCGTGTAATATAAATCACTTCTTAACAATGTATTCGCCTTGTCTATTTTGAAACATGTATTTTTTTGTCCTTGACTGATAACAAGTTATGTCAGCATTCCCTTTCTAGGCGCCATGCCATATTACTTGAATATAATAAGGCATAGACTGTAGTGTGAAATCAAGTTAAAATTTCTTGTTTTACACTCTGTTCTAGTTTAGTGTAATTCAAAAATATAACTGAAATAATATCTAAATGTATATTAACACATGGAAGCGAAATCTGGCTATAAATAAAAGAAGAAAACTAAGGGAAGAACTAAAACGCAAAGTGAAAGTAGTAGTGCTCGGGAGCTACTTTGTTTGCGCGAGCTGGGCCAGAGGAGATCACAGGTATCATGTATTGGCGATCACTGAAGATGCTGTCATAGCTCGTATGCAATGCGTAGTGTGTATTCTCAAATCGACTACTCAACTTTCCCCCCCCCAAGATTAAATCTCGAGTGCTTGCCCCCCCCCCCCTTCCAAGATTAAATCCTGAGTGTGCCACTGAGGACATAGTGGTGTTAAACTGAGCATCAACTAAGTACACACGCATGCTGTTCAGCCATTCAGGTGAGTAGTATTCAGCTGCAGAGTAAACCAGACCAAGAGCAGTGCAGTGAAGCATTGCTGCTGAGGCACCCCCTGTTCTGCAGTATATTGTTTTGTGTTTTTAGCTTGGATGCTGTATTAATGAGATGTAGTTTAAAAGAGAAAGAGTTCTATACAAAGTGATGTCCAGATATTTCGGGAATCTGTTGTAGCTTAGCAGTTTGTGGTTGAAGTAGACCATCAGTTCTTTATTGTTCCGGTGGAAGCATGAAACTTCTGTTTTGCTAGGATTTGCAGAAGTATGCATCTAGGACTGCAAGGTCATTTGTTAGTATATCTTTCATTGTAGTAAAGTTGGTATGTCTGGTGGCTAGAGCAATGTCATTAGCATAACAAAACTTCTTGGAGGCTGTAGCAGGCAAATCTGCAATGTATAAATTAAAAAGGAGGGGAGCCAGAACTGACCCTTTGTGGTAATCCATTATTCTTTTGTTCTCGCCCATAAATACACTTAGAACAGGCAAGGTGGCGTCACTTGTTAGTTGTCTCTTCACTGCGTGCCACTTAAATTAGTGAT
The DNA here is from genome assembly GCF_054136105.1 of Typopeltis vanoorti. NCBI lineage: Eukaryota > Metazoa > Arthropoda > Arachnida > Uropygi > Thelyphonidae > Typopeltis > Typopeltis vanoorti. The sequence goes on along the minus strand of NC_143550.1, from coordinate 95,185,542 downwards.
AGTCTTGGGCCAACAATCTCGGATTGGCTACCAGTGAAGATTGAACTGCCCACTCAGTCTCCAAAAGTTAGATGGGGCTAAAATGGCTCACCTACTCCCTATAAGGGAATAGAAGGCTTTAGCTGATTTTTTTTTATCTGCTAGTTTCAATTTTTTTTAATCTAGTTACTTGCAAACATTTTGTCAAATTTCAAATTATCTCTGAAATCTGGGACCACAAAAACACTTTTTAAGTCTAGTAAACACTAATGGTGAAGCAAAGTAAATACTGTAATTAAGGTGTTCATAAATACTCTTCCAATAATTGATCAACTCTATGTCAATCCAGATATGTGACAATATGGAGCAGAAGCTACTCCAAGTCAATGGAAGAAAAACTCCTATAGTGTTTAATATTTCAATAAAAAGCATCATGTGCTTATGAAACATTTTTAATTTGCTTTGTTATTGAAGAAATCTTTTTGTTTCACTTATTTCCATCCAAGCTGGAATTGTAAAATCAATGAATGTTTTTTCGTTGTAGAAATGGTTCAACACCTAAAGCTGTGATACTTGATTAAATTGTTGGTACTGGTCGACTGACTTGTTAGATGTGGCCTGATATATACATCTCTCATAGGTATACACCTATGAGAGATGTATACCTATAATAGGTTAATGGTACCCAATTTAGAAAAAATGATATATTGCAGCGATTTTCAACCGACGAGGCAGGAGTTTGGGAGAGTCGAAAAGAAATAGGAAAAAAGAAAGAAAAAAAGTCGAAACAAGGAATATAAAAATCGAGGAATTAGAAGTAGTGTATATTTTTCTTAAAAGGCTGATTAAGAATAAAATTGTTTTTAATAATAAAATAAAAAATACTTTGCAAACACTTTTTGTTCCACTGTAAGAAGTAGGTATGGCTAGTCCCATTTGCACATTGGGACTAGCCACACCTGGGTGTGCCAATGGGACAAATTTTATTCCCATTGACACACCCAGGGAGGGGGCCCGAGGGGCCCTGGCTCCCCCCAAAAGAAAAAGGAAAAAAAAAAAAAAAACCAGAAAATTTTCCAAATCTTTTCCTAATGAAATTTATTATTATTATTTTTTTTATTTCTGTTGTGTCGTGTCTTCTATTTCTATACTACTGTACTTATGAATTAGCAGTCGCATAAGGTGGGAATACCCTCTGGCTCTCGGGAATCACGGCCATTGTGAACGCAAAGCAAACGAAGTAGTGCTTGGGAAATATTTTGTTTGCCCGAGCCGGACCAGAGATCACCACTATCATGTATTGGCGATCACTGTAGATGCTTAGTCATAGGTCATATGCAATAGGTATTGTGTATTCTCAAATCTACTCATCTCTGCTCCCCCCTCCCCTCCCCAAGATTAAATCCTGAGTGTGCCACTGTTTAGCCCCATCTAACTTTTGGAAACTGTGGAGGCAGTTCAACCGCCATTGGTATCAAATCAGAGATAGCTGGCCCAAGACCATCACTAATCTGATGAAGAGAAGCAGCTGACAAGTGTATCCATCTCTTGGTCCCTAATCCTAACATTATATTTATTGTCTGAAATAGTGTTGGTTCTATGGTTCATTTTCTTGAGTTTTGGAGGAAATAACCCACTTGTCTGTGCCAGAGATTGACAAACTCGGAAACCACTCGAACAAAGACTTAGAAAAGTTCCTCTAGTCGGTGATTATCAAACTTAGAAGATTCTTTCTTCGGGCAGCCTAGCGATATGGTAAAAAATTATTATAGTAAAATTCCAAGAGCGTCCGTTGTTCCTGATCTGCAAATAACTCTACAATGTACTTTTGATGTCTACTTAACATGAGTAAGCCATCAGTGACAGTATCACTGACACTGATGGCTTAATAAAAAACAAAAATCGCACGAGCGCATTTTAGTTTTTTATTGCTATTTATGGATATCTCACCTTCTTGCTGTTTTCAAAATCATGGCTCCAGACAGACACCCATATTAAGTCCTTTATTGAACTCCAAAATATCCTTTGTTTTTCCCATTGTGATCTACACTACTGATGAATTACTGACCAGCAGCATTGTTAAAATGAAGCAATGTTAAAAGAAGCACTGGAGAATTTGGAAGAAGGAATAAAGATTGGAGGTAGACAGATATTTGCAATAAGATACGCTGATGACATGCCATTACTATCAAATACAAACAGGACAACATCTGTTGAACAGATTACTGGAATCCTGTATCAATTATGGAATGAAAATTAACATAAGAAAAACAAAGGTAATGAAAATAGCAAGGAAAGAGGCAAATATGGATATCAGAATAAATGGGGAAAAATTGAATCAAGTAAAGACATTTAAATATCTAGGAAGTGTTATTAGCAGTGATGGAAGATTAAAAGTGACATAAAAGCAAGAATAGTGATGGGAAGAGATGCCTTTAATAGAAATTGGAATTTATTCAGAAGTAAAATGGATAGAAACATAAAGAAAAGACTAATAAAATGTTATGTGTGGAGCCATGCCCTCTATGCAGCTGAAACTTAGACATTGAAGAAAGAAGAAATTAAGATTTTGGAAAGCTTTGAGATGTGGATTTGGAGAAGGATAGAAAAAAATCAAATGGACAGATAAAATAACTAATGAAGAGGTCTTAAAAAGAGTAGAAGAAAGAAGTCTATTAAGGAGGATAAAAAGAAAGGGAAACTGGATTGGACATATTCTGAGAGGGAATGGAATCATCAGAGATGCCATTGAAGGAAAAATAGACGGAAAAAGAACCAGAAGAAGAGTAAGAAAAATAATGCTAGATGACATGCTGAATGGAGATAGGTACACAACCTTGTAAAAGAAGGCTCAGAACAGAAGAGAGTAGAAGAAAAGTTTTTGCTATAAAGAGAACCTGCTCAATTGTAGAATACTCAAGAAGTCCATTTGTGGCCTAACCACCTTATTGTAAAAGGTGATTAGGCCATGGAGGTTACTTCTACAAGTCAGTATCCTCCACAGTACAGCCAAAATTCATTGAACTGTCCTCACAAGTTCAGCAACGTCTTCTAAATTTTACCTATCCATCATCCTGTAATTACTGGAATCCTATATCAAAGATCTCTTATTTCCTCCACCTCCTTCAATATATTCCCATCAAGTGTAAACTCTATATCATATTTTTGTTTTCTGAATTTTAAAACCTTACAATTTGCAACATTAAACAGACTGAGAGAATGGTCATGGAAGTATCCATTCACTCAATCTATTCAAGTCGTTTTTGTAAAGTAACATCTGCTTTACTTCTCATAGTTCCCAACTTTGCATCATCTGCAAAAAAACTGAATATCTCCATTCAAATGTTCTCTGATATCATTATAATACAGTTTAACAGTAGCAATGGCCTTAAAACAAGACACTTAAGGTACAGCTTACTAAAACATTATCTCCCTTTAGAAAATCTGTGCTGTCTATCAAAGAGAATATCACTCATGTCAACCCAAATCAAAAATAGATTGTTTATTGGATGAAGACCAATTTGGATTCAGAAAGAATAAAGGAACAAGAGAGGCAATACTCTGTTTAAGAACAATAATAGAGAGAAGATTAGACCTCAGTCAAAATACTTACATTTGCTTCCTTGATTTAGAGAAAGCGTTTGATAAAGTAAACCAGCAAATACTCCTAAATTGTCTAACTAATATTGCATAGATTTGAGGGATAGGAAAATAATTTACCAAATTTACAAAAATCAAAATGGAGAGATTAAAATCAATGATAAGGAGAAAGTGGAGTAAGACAAGGATGTATACTTTCACCACTTTAATTTATATATTGAAAAGGCCATTCAGGAAACTAAAGATAAAATAAATAGTGGCATAAAGATAAATGGTGAGCAAGTCATGTATATAAGATTTGCTGATGACATAGCCCTTGTAGCAGAAAACAGAAGAACGTTAAAAACAATGCTAGAATTACTAAATAATAACCTTGAAAAATATAAAATGAAAATCAACACAGATAAGACTAAAATAATTGTTACAGGCAAAATTCCTATGAATACAGAGCATATAGACATCAGCAGGGAACAAATAAAACAAGTGAAAAGCTTTAAATATTTAGGTAGCCTAATAACAGAAGATGGCAGAACAAGAGAAGACATAAGATCAAGAATAAACAATGCAAAAGCCCAATTCTCTAAGATGAAAAGCATTTAAACAGGAAACCTCAACCTACAATTGAAAAAAAAATTAGTAAAGACATTGATATGGAGCATTGCACTGTATGGATGTGAAACCTGGATTCTAGACAGAGAAGATTGGAGGCTTTTGAAATGTGGTGCTGGCGTCGCATGAACAAAATAAAATGGACAGAAAAAAAATCAAACCAACAAGTCCTGAGAGAGATAAACGAGGCAAGAACTCTAATAAAATCGATCAAAATTAGAAGGGATAGGTGGTTTGGACATATATTTCGACATGATGGACTTGTGAAAAGAATAACTGAAGGCAAAATAGAGGAGAAAAGAAGAAGAGGCAGACCAAGGAAAAGCTTTCTTGATCAAGTCAAAGACAGCACAGGTTTGAGGAGTTACCAGGAGGTTAAGAAGAAAGCCAATGACAGAGCGGAATGGAGGAAATTGCTGCTAAGCTACCAGTCCCAAGACTGATGCAACTGATGATGATGATTGCAGAACCCCTTCAAACTCAACTATTCCCTTTAAATTCCAGGCCAACCCATTCCCTTCTTGAATACTCACACATTCACTTCCTCTTTGAGTTCTGACTTTTCTCAGCTGTGATCTCGTTTCCCTCTCTCCCACAAGTTGTGGGACATCCCCCCTATGGCCACCTGTAGGATGAACATAGACAACACTCACCTAGATAGGCCTCTACTGTTATATGCACCTGTTTCATTTAGTATATTGTATTGCCTTTGTGTGTGTGTATTACAAGTGGTAGTTCCCTGAAGATATCTCTGACTGAATCAAAATAATGGAAGAATTAAAATAGTTTTTTAATCTTCCCAGTGCTGTGCATACTCCATTAAATTTCCAACAAGATGTTCTCCTAGCACTTAAGCCCCAACATGCATTCTCTACACTCATGTTGTCCATTTCTCCCTAGTGTCCAGGATTTGACCATTGCTATGTACAAAGGTTATTAATTTGCAGTATCTGTATCAATTTGCATGAATTTCAATTCCCTTTTATTTCATAAGGATTTTTTTTTAAATGTAGGCTGCGATATAAACAGTGCAGTAATTAAGTGATGAGGTTTTGAGAGATTGAAAAAAAAAAAAATGAAATATAATGACTAACAAAACAAAAACAAGGATTTATACATTTTACTTTTATTAAAAATTAAAAAAAAAAAGCTTTAAACACACTGCTCTTTTTATGAATACAAATATTTTGGCACATTGCAATCAAAATGCAAGTAAAGCATCCATGTTTTCAAAATGATCACTTTAGTTTCCTAATTATAAGCTATGATTAAAAAAAATATTTTATATAATTCAAGCGAGAATGAAAGAAAATACTTTAATACACACTAGAAAATTCCAGATTGCTTAGCAGTTTCACAATCAGCTCTCACTAGAGAAAATCAAAGGATCACAAATTCCCTTTACAACAATACTATGGGCCGACTTTTTTTTGGTTGTTATTATAGTGAGAACTGATTTAGTAAGTACACTTAGTTTATTTACAAAATAAAAGTGTTAAAGAAAATCTCTTTTAAGTTGCAAAGAAGAAAATTTTCAATCTACTCTTGAACTTTTATCCATGTAACCTAGCACTTAGATAAATATAGTACACTAATGAAAATAACTATTACAAGCAGTTTGTTCCAATCATTCTTCATAAAATTTTATATTGTAATAAATATACTAATGCACATTTATTACTTTTAATAATGCTTTTTTTAAAAAATAAATTCTCAGCAATCAAATACCTGTATATATGAAATGGTGATTTGCCCTGATGTATATTTCCTGTACCCATTTATCCTAACACTGCAGAGAGCTCCAAAAATGTTGCTTTTTTTTATTATAACGTGAATCCTACTTCTGAAAGGCTTGTACATTAATACCATGGATGGCTAAGGATTGATAATCTGGAAACACTTCTCTAATCTAAAGACAAACAATGGAACTTTTCAAGCCGCTTCTAACTCTCCAATAAGCAGAATGGTATTCTCCCGAATTCATTATACATCTGAGCACAAAATGCTCCCAAGACAAGGTCAGTGATTTCATTTACCTTTAATTCCTATGCCATACTACCAGTGTCTTGTTACACTGTTAGTTAATGAAAACTATTATCCAAACCTGTTAAAGATTATTATTATTATTAATTATTTTTTTAGAAGTTGTATTTCTTTATATATATATATATATATTCACACTAATAGCCACATACTGTGCAAAGATAAATGAGTAAACATCTGATTATAAAAATTAATATCACAATATTTTATCATTTTTGCAATATGTAAATCCAGCAAAAAAAAAAAAACTTCAATGCATTGGTTCCAGCTTTGTAAAAAAATTAAAATTATATGCAACCAGTTAATGATTAAGCTATAAATACAAATGTAAAACAGAGGTGGTGGTAATGACGTAAGCAAGAAACAAAATTCAGGCTTCAAGAGGAAGGAAAGAACACCATCTCACAGTAAAAAGAGTTAACAATTAATCATTCTAAAGTTCAAGAACTCTGCTTTAAGAGTTCATTTTAATATAATTTATTTTGCATTAAATTTCATATTAAAATATCCTACATAACAGATTTTTTTTTTACTTTCTCAATTATAAATTAACATTATTTAATTAATAAAAATGAAATTAAACAACTATTTTGTGACACATTATCCCATAAATACCTCGATTTAATATATATTTTGCATAACATACAGTTCTTTCAAATGCAATACTCAAAAGTTATAAGTGGCTATTTTGGAATATAATTTTCTGAAATTTAAATAAATACGAATAAAATGTTTAGTTTGTACAGTTGTGATTACTCTGTAGCAAGATATTCACTGAGTATTTAAGTAAATGACTAATCTTAATTAGCTTTCAACTTACTATTTAAATAAATGATAGCAGGGGAAGAGAACAAGAGGTAGAAATCAATAATATAAATAAAAAATTAAAAATGTACACATATTCCCAGTTAAAGGTGATAACATCTAAAAGACTTAGGAATTAATATTATTCATATATCCTTATCCATTTTTAATTAAAAAATATCAGTTAAAAATAATTACAGAATTGGCACTATATGTTTGCCCATTATTTGTCTAAAAGCAATCCTCGAAAATCTAATCACAGTCATAGAGAAAAGATTGTGTAGAAACTACACAATCTCTACTCAAGAGTTCTGAATCTGAAACCTTTGATTGAAAAAAAAAAATTACTAAATAGTTCACTGTGAGCAATATTATTTTAGTGGAAACAAAGTATTAATTTTAAATTATACTAGTACATAATGAAAAATTTATTAGTATAGGTGCTGTCTCTCCCCAGACAAAATCAATTGTCAGTAATCTTCATTCAACCTTTCAAAGTCAAGATGTATTTGGCTATTCAGAATTTAAAGATTTTAAACTAAAATTAACACAATTTCTAGAACAGTCTGTACCAATGACGTGATTCTGCTCACCATGCATCAAAAATCATTTTATCATATTCTTTTAGATAAACATAACTATATACAATATGTTGAATTTTTTCTTGACAATTATTCATAAGACTATTACACTTTTTTCATAAAATCTTTATCAAGTAGCTTTATTTTTATCCTCCTACATGTTTCGCCAATCCGTTTCTATTGGCATCCTCAGGGAATACAAATCAGTAAGCAAAAATGAAGGTTACAGACTAGGTTATAACCGATGGTTCTAAATCATACAAAAAATTGGTATTGTGCATGACAATGTGCGTGTCTCGTTAACATGATTTATTCGTAATGACTCATGACGTAATTGTTATGAAAGTTCATTTCTTTGGTATTTAATGATCTGATAAAAGTTTTCCAAATTTCTGGTAAAATTAGACCTTGATTCTTGTTTAGGTTTTCAGTTTTACGGACGACTGTAGCTGCTTCTTTAAAGGTTCTTGAATGGTAGTTATCTTCTATGTATGGCATAAGGCTCTTATCCCACTCAATGTGATGGTTAGTAGAGGCAAAGTGGCATGAAAGGCCTGAAATGTCTTGTCTGTTATTTCTGACATATCCTATGTGTTCTTTCTTTCTTGTTTCGAAGCTTCTAGATGTCTGACCTACGTAACTAATACCACATGAACAAGGAATATTATATACTCCAGAGTATTTGTAGAATGGGTGAGGATCTTTCGGTGATCTTAAAAATTTCCGAATAGTGTTGATTGGTTTGAATGCCACTCTGATCTTATGTGGTTTTAAAAGGTTAGCTAATTTTTTGGAAAGGTTGTTGACAAAAGGAATCGTAATTGTACTGATGTATTGGACGTCATCACGTTGTCGATGTGGTATATCAGTAAATAGAATCTTGTTATAGTGTCTTTTAGGGTAACCATTTAAAGAAAGTTCTCTGGATATTGTGGTTAATTCCGTGAGTAGGTCATCCTTGTCTGTCGTATACTGTATAGCTCTTTTCTTGAGACTATGGATAATGCTAATTTTCTGAGCTATGTGATGAGCTGAGTTGAAATGGAGGTAACTTCCAGTATTTGTAGGTTTTCTGTATACAGATAGGTTGATACTATTATTGGATTGTTTCTTTATTAAAACGTCAAGGAATGGCAGTTTTTTATCTTTTTCCATTTCTAATGTGAATTTGATGGTATTGTGGAAACTATTGATTTGGTTGAGGTAATTCATTAGTTCTTCTTTTGTATGATCCCAAATGATAAAGATGTCATCTACATATCTGTACCAAATTTTCGGTTTTGGAACTATCTGGGTTAAGATTGGGTGAGGATCTTTCGGTGATCTTAAAAATTTCCGAATAGTGTTGATTGGTTTGAATGCCACTCTGATCTTATGTGGTTTTAAAAGGTTAGCTAATTTTTTGGAAAGGTTGTTGACAAAAGGAATCGTAATTGTACTGATGTATTGGACGTCATCACGTTGTCGATGTGGTATATCAGTAACTGTATACTGTATACAAATTTTTGTTATTTAGTGAATGGTTCTTTCATTACTATTTATTAGTTAACCAATATTATATTCATCTAAGTGAGTTGATTATACCTCGGCCGTCAACTTATAGTTTGCTTAAAATCATAAACAGGTCTGTGGCACAGTATACAGACAAAAATTGGGCTGCTTTAATGTGGTTTTTGGGATTGCATAATCTGGGGATAAAAAGACATACCATGGATCAACCATAATGGTTCCAAAAATGAAATATGAACTGAATTTATTTATTTATTATTATTACGGGCAACTCCAAGGAGTCCTTAGACTCATCGAGGGAGGCCCTAACCATCGCCCACACAACTATTCAACATTGTCATTCACTATCATAGCATCCACAACAGACTCGGACAGCTTATTCCACTCATTTAGCAATCTAAAAGTAAACAACCCAGCTCTAACACCCTTACTAAACCACACTCTCACCCAGCTTCCATAGACGTCCCTTAGTCCTCTCACCACCAGTCCCGATCTCAAAAATATCCTCTGAATTAATCCTATAGAAACCCTTCAGCAATTTGAATGTCTCAATCATATCTCCTCTTTTCTGACTATCAACCAATTTCTGCAACCCACAAATCTTCAACCTGTTCTCATAAGGTTCATTCCATAGACCTGCTATCATCATGGTCACTCGCCTCTGGATCCTCTCAACCTCTTCCCCATCAAGAAGAAACTTAGGTGACCAAATCTAGGCACAGTAGTTGAGATGGGGTCTTATCAAGGCTCGGTACGAGGAACAATAACTTGCTTATCTCTGCTCATCAAAGCATTCTTCAGCAACCAAGTGCTGATTTAGCCACTTTTGCAATGTGTCCCCTAAACTTCATCTCCCTATCCACCAACACTCCCAAGCTCCTGGCCTCATCAATCCCCTGGAGTACAGTTCCACCAATGTGGTATACTGCTGCTAATCTTTTCACTCCAAAATGCATAACCTTACATTTTGTCACATTAAATTGACATCCATTCTCCTTAGCCCCAACCTCCAATCTATCCAAATCATCCTGCAAGATTTTGACATCTTCTGCATTCACTATTGCCCTACCCAACTTTGCATCATCAGCAAACAAATGAACCGTTCCTCTTAGATCCTTCTTTATATCATTAATGAACAAATCAAACAGCAGTGGTCCAAGAACAGAACCCTGCGGCACACCACTAGTCACAGGCTGTCTTTTGGACTCTACTCCTGAATAAACCACTCTCTGGTATCTCTTCATGAATATCATTATATGACGATTGGTTATAACTGACAAAAATTACAATTAAGCATTTCCCATTAAATGAATTTTTAATGGCACTTGTAAAACAAAAATGATCTTCATTCTTGTGAATATTTGTTTCTAATAATTATAACCATTGCAATGCCTTGTGATGTAAGAGATAAAACACTTAAGTAATAAAAAGTTATAAATAAATAAACCAGTTAATGCCTTTTATTCCCTAATAGGGAGTGGGCGAGGCCTTAATACCCTATCTAGCTTCTGGAGACTGAGTGGGCAGTTCAGTCTCCACCAGTAGCCAATCAGAGATAGCTTGCCCATGTCTATCACTAATTACAGGTGGCAACTGATGAAGAGACCAACAAACAAGTGCTGCCATCTCTTGGTGCCTAACCCAACAGAATATGTTTCTGTCTGAAAAAATGTGGGTACTATGATCGATTTTCTTGAGTTTATGGGATGAAAAAACCCAAGTTTCCAAATTACGTAATACAAAACAAATTACTTAATTGTAATTTACATATGCTTCATAGACCTTCAGAAGGCTTTTGAACAGGTAAAACACAATAAAATGTTCAATATATTAGATAAATTAGACATAGAAGATCATGTACTTAAGATTATAAAAATGATTTACACGAAACAGAAAATGCAGCTGTTTAACTGAGACTTCTGTAGTGAAAATAAAGAGGAGTCAGACAAGGTTGTATCCTTTCACCAAATCTATTTAATATCTATAGTGAGACGGTGATGAAAAAGATTAACAAAAAACAGGAATTAGTGCCTGAGATTGACTAACTCACAAACCGGTCAAAGACAGGCTTAGAAAAAGTTCCTCTAATCGGCGACTAGACTTCGAGCAGCAAAGTGCAAAGAATGCAAGCATCACTTCCACTGAGCTACACAGGCTATAATAAGAAGTTTGATATATGTAATTATAAATTTTCTATGTAAGGTAGCATATGAAATTAACTACGCAAGTTAAAATTATATATGTCGCAAAAAATTGCTTTAACAATGAAGCATGAAACAAGTACATCACAGTAGCACAATGAATGCTGGATGCAGGTAAGGAGAGATATTCCTCCACACACACACCTATGAATATGAAATCAATGATTTCTCATGATACGGTACTGGAAAAAAATAAAATAAAAAATAATAATAAAAAAAAATTACTGATAAATACATTTCTGTCAAATTACCAAATACAAAAATATTAAGACTAGAGGAGACCATCAATACCTCCTATAATATGTTCATTTGCAAATTTTTTTTGTTCGTTTGGGCTGAGGATAAAAAGAATAAAATTTGCAATTAATAATCCTTTGTGACCTGAATTTTTTTTCCAAGTGAAAAAAATTTTCTATTTGTCTTTAGGTCTAAATAAGCAAGAGTATCAAGTATTTTTCAGACAACTGCAATCTGTCGGCAAAAAATGGAACTACGACGTACGATACCAACTGGAATCAATCGCCACGTAATGTGGGCCATGAAAGCCAAAAAAATTAGTGATTCCAATTGGAATCATTCGGGCAGAAAGGGTTAATATCTGTTTATTTAGTCAGACAAGATTATAAAAGTTTTGCTAAATCCAATACAGTAATCAAATGAATACTATGAAAGAAGAACATGGAAAAGAGGAGCAAACGAAGAAGAAAGATTAAGATATAAAACATTGAATAAAAGAATCAAACAGTTATGCAGAAGACAAAGAAAACTGGATAAATAGGCAGTGCACTGAGATAGAAGAATTACAAAATAGGAACAAAACCAGAGAAGCATTCCTGAAAGTGAAAGAACTTAATGGAAAAGCAAAATGTACACAGTCTAATAACATCAAGGACAAAGATGGAAACATAATCATTGATAAGGAAAAGATAAATGGAAAATGGGTGGAGTACTTATCGAATCTGTATGATGATGATGGTAACATGTTAGATGATTCACAACACCTTAAGTTAAACGTAATAACAGATACCACTCTACCGACAAGAAAGGAGATGGAACACGTAATTAAGAATCTTCCTAATAATAAATCCCCTGGGTGTGATAATATCCTGGCTGAGCTGCTGAAAGCTTTGATTGGCAATAATAACTATTTAGTGGAATCCATTCAGGACATCTATGAAACAATAGAATTATCTGAAGTTTTTACATCTATCTGCATACCAATTCCAAAGAAAAATAATGCACAAAATTGCAAGGATTACAGAACTGTGAGCCTAATATCCCATGCATCAAAAATTATTTTAACCACTGTTAACAAACAAATCGAAAGAGCCTTAATCGGTGAATTGAGTGAAAAACAGAAAGGCTTCAGAAGAGGAATGAGAACCATTAATGCTATCCTGGAACTAAAAATACTAATAGAAAGATCACTTGAATGAAACAGGAATATTTACATATGCTTCATAGACCTTCAGAAGGCTTTTGAACAGTTAAAACACAATAAAATGTTCAATATATTAGATAAATTAGACATAGAAGATCATGTACTTAAGATTATAAAAATGATTTACACGAAACAGAAAACGCAGCTGTTTAACTGAGACTTCTGTAGTGAAAATAAAGAGGAGTCAGACAAGGTTGTATCCTTTCACCAAATCTATTTAATATCTATAGTGAGACGGTGATGAAAAAGATTAACAAAAAACAGGAATTAGTATCAATGGTATAAAATACAACAATCTTAGATATGCTGATGATACCATTCTAATAGCAGAAAACAGAAACAAATTAATCAAATTTCTGCAGCTACTAATTGAGGGTCAAGAATTTGGATTAGATATAAATGCAAAAAAAGACCAAATTTATGAAAATTTCAAAAGAAAACAAATCCGAGCCAGAAATATTCATAAACAATATGAAAATTGAACATGCAACCGAATACAAATTTTAGGCACCTACTTTACTGCAGATGGAAAGCAAGATAAAGAAATAAATAAAAACAGCCATAGCTAAAGATGCATTCTGGAAAAATAAAGATCTACTCAGAAGTTCTGTGAGTATCGAGACAAAGAAAAGTATGATAATAACATTAGCGTGGCCAATTTTCACATATGGAAGTCAGACCTGGATATTCAAGAACAGAGTAAGGCAACAGATAATGGCCTTTGAAATGTGGTGCTAGAGAGCTCTGAAAATCTCATGGACAGAACATGTGACAAATACAGATGTCCTACAGAGAATGAGAACAGAGATCTTTATTACAGGAAATGATCCAGAGAAAGATGAGATTGGCAGGACATGTACTGAGAGGTTCAACAGAACAGAGAATACTAACAGTTTTAGACGGAAAAATTAAGGGAAAAGGATCAATAGGCAAAAAATACAGGACATGGCTTGAAGACATAGGATCATGGTCAGGATCACATGGCTATGCAGAAACAAAAAGGAAGGACATCAACAGAGAGAACTGGAAAAACATGGTGCTGCACCCTCTGACCGAGGAAGCCACATGAAGAAGAAGAAACGTTATAATTTTTGGTTTGCAATTGATCAGAGTATATCATGATTTAACTGTGTTTAATAAATTAAATAAAATAATTTTCTTTCTTTTTTATGGCTTAGGATACAATGATCAAATTATTTCAGGATTTGACTTACAACTACTAATTGTACTTGATACAAATTCATTTGAAAATAAATGGAAATAGGTTATTAGTATTCAATACTGTTATTTTTTAAATCAGTTCTTATAGTTAACAAAACTTAAATCAGTCATTCACCTTCAGTGATGAGCTTCCATCCAGGTATATAAGTTTTATAATTAAGTGAGGCAATAATGGAGATGTGAAAATTACTCTACACAAATCAACTAATATTATTGAACATTAGCATTCTGAAAATTGGCCAGTGGAAAGCAAGATAAAAATAAGAACAGCCATAGCTAAAGATGCATTCTAGAAAAATAAAGATCTACTCAGAAGTTCTGAGAATCGAGACAAAGAAAAGAATCATAAGAACATTAGCATGGCCAATTTTCACAGTTAATAAAAAAAAAGCATAACTTATTTTGCAAATGATACATGTTCAAATCAAGTTTAAACAATACTGAATGATATTCTAGAAAAGAATTTGTATGAAATGGACATCAGTTACTGAATGATCATTTGATCACACTGTCAAACTATGAAATCTATAAATATAATAACAGTTCTGCATTTTGCATATTTTAGAAACTTTTTTTGTGCAAGTTCACTGAACAGTATTTTTCAAGTAATTTTTGTGAGACTTAAGTGTTTAGTAAGCAAATGCTCCATCAGCTTTTCAAAAATTAATATCAAAATCTTCAGTATACCTGTAGTTTCCAAACTCGATTTTACAAAGTTCTTCTTAAGAGCTAAACACACACACACACACACAATTATATAATACAATTATCTAATTGTATAGAGTCTGGCGACTTCACATTAAATTGCCTTAGTATCTCATAATGCAAAGCACACATTCTTTTAGGTGCGTATAACGCAGTATGGGAAAGGGCCACTACCCAGACAGTTTCAATCATTGCAGTTTCATCATTAAGAGCTAGATTCGGAAGAGATACAATGTTGAAGCAATGCAGAAGTTATATATCCCATATACAAGTAGTGAAAAGGTGTAACATCTTATTATTAAAATACTCTGGATTAGAGCTAGTGTATATGAAACATAAGAGGGTGGTATGAAAAGTTCTCGGCCTAACAATGAAAAAACGAATTTATAATTTCAAAATTATTTTTATTCTTCAACATAATCTCCCTCAAGGCTAATACATTTATTCCAGCAATGCTCCAGCACCATTATTCTGTCCCAGTAGTGGTTCTGAGTAAGATCTGCAAAATACCCTCTACAGCTGCAATCACCTCTTGATTCGAAGAAAAATGCTGACCAGCGAGGAAGTTTTAGTTTTGAGAAGAGATAGAAGTCAGAGGGAGCCAAATCTGGAGAACAGGGTGGATGTTCCAACAATTCATAGTGCAGATCCCTTAATTTTCCCATTGCCAAAGCACCTTTATGGGCAGGTGCATTGTCCTGATGAAAGATGATTTTTTTCTTCTACAAACTGCATCTTTTCTCACGAATTTTTTCGTCTAGTCTGGTTAAAAGATCGGAATAATATTCCCCGGTTATTGTTTTACCCTTTTCAATATAATTAATGAACAAAATGCCTTTAGCATCCCAAAACACTGATGCCATGATCTTTCTGCTGATGGAACCGACTTTGTGTTATTTTGCACTGAACAGCTGGCTTCTGTCCATTGTTTTGACTGCTGTTTGGATTATGGTGTGTAATGGTGAATCCAAGTCTCATCCAGAGTAATAAATCGACGCACAAAATCAGTTTTATTCTTGTTAAAATGCTCCAAGCACTGTTCAGAGATTTTCATGCGAGTGCGTTTTTGATCTCCTGTGAGCAAGCACAGCACACATCTTGCACAAAGCTTTTTCATATGCAATTCTTCATGCAAAATATATCCTACACGTTCTTTTGAAATGCATATAGTCTCAGCAATTTCACGCACTTTGACTAGCTGGTCATCCAATAACATATCGTGCACTTAATCAACGATTTCTGGTGTTGTTACACTTTTTGGACGTCCTTCATGTGAATCATCTTCAAGGCTGGTACGGCCACAATTAAACTCAGCAGCCCATTTCTTAATTGTCAAAAATGAAGGAAAAGACTGCCCATAAACTTTTATGAACTTCAAATGATTTCTTTTGGCATTAAACCTTCTTTTACAAAGAATTTTATAACTGCATGATACTCAATTTTATCCATTTCAAGGGATACAGACAACACTTTTGCTTCAGACAGCTGTATAAAACAAACTACTTGATAGAATGACTTGCAATTTCACATGGATGCTTATGACAGTAGTATCAACTTAGAAAAAAAAAAAACATCTTGCTGATAGCGTTACCATCTATGGCAGAGGCCGAGAACTTTTCAGACCACCCCTGTATGACTTCTGAAGTAATGCAGAAGTCATACAAGTATCTCTTCTGGGTCTGGCTTCCATTGATGAGAATGATACCTCAATAACATTCAAAACCAGTCTGGCTCATGGCTATTTCCATAATGTATAACATCATACGCATCCTTTTGAAAGGGTATAATGTTATACATTATGGGAATGGCCATGCTTTAAATTAAGGGATACTAAGGCTAACGTGAAGTCTCTAGCCTCTATATACAAGTAGCCTAGTTGTGAAGATACTTCATGTACAAACTTTATTTACTTACACTTGGATTAAACAAGAATATAATTTCTTGGCAATTTTAATTTATAACTAAGTGAAAAAAACTTCCAAGTCATAAATAATCAGGGTTTGAATCTGTGATAAGTGAGTATTCATAGATGAGTAAAAAGTCAAAAGAGTAATTTTTTTTTTTTTTTTGGTATGCTTACCTTACTTATTGTACCTACTGGGTAATGCTGATAATACAAATGGCTTTTTTGTCTATTAGCACTGATTTTGTCATAATGGAATATCAATGAGAAGACAGGATGCACACACATCATTTTATCTTCAGAGTGTCTTACCATGATGCAACCAGTTAATCATGGCACGGCAAACACATGCAGCAGAACAATGGTAATTAACTTATTTCTTACCCAGTGAAAAAAAATATGCAGAATATGAATCACTAATAGCAGATATTAAAACTTCGAAAGAAGTATTTATTTTCTCAAAATATTTCATTATATCGATTCTAACCTAAATGATTTTAGAATGATTTCCGAGTTGCTGGTATGTCATATGATAGGACCAGTAATATCATATGTCAGAGACGATTAACATTCAAAAATGCACTAACCTCAAGGTTTTATTTTATTGAGTTCTTATGATAGTTAAAATAATAGTAACAGATAAAATAACTGTACAAGTCAATAATTTTAATTATTTGGGATATAAATTAAGTTACAATGAAGATTTTTAGGCATTTCTAACAAAATTAACAAATTCTTCAAAGTAAATTGAATAATAAAGCATTAAGACCAGCAACAGTCACAAAAATACTAAAAATGCATAATTGTTAGATCCTGAATGGACAAAATTTTAAGAAACTATTCATTCAGAATCTAACATAAGAATTTGGCTAACTCAGATAATACCTAGTTAATAGCACACAGTTCTGAATTTATGTTGTATAGGAAGTTGTGTAATAACATGCAAATTGCACTAGAAAAATCTTGTAGTTGAAAACTAAACTGAAGGATTATCGGATTAATGAATTTGTAATAAGGAAATAGTAGTATAATCTTGTTCCATTAAGCTGTCTTAAACTTAATAAGTCGCCAAAGAAGTTAAGAGTACGAGTGCAAAGGTCGAGTTACATATGCATGTATCGGCCGTAATGCCGCAAGCTACAACGTACGAGGAAGATGACGCAAGCGGGATTCCCTAGAATACAGCACCTAATGGCAGCTAGGACTTTGAGGATCATCTTGAGGGCATGAAAACTAAGGGTCGTGTGGAAAAGAAGGGACGAAATATAAGGCAATACGTGGTTTTTTTCTGGTTGTTCCCGACTTCACCTCGAAGATTCCTGACTAGTGGACGGAGTAGGGATGAGCGAGAGGGTCCCATAATGCCGGATAGCGGACAGGCATTCTGAGTAAGCCGAACAAGATTCCATGACGAGCAGCACGCGAATCATCGGCCTGTGCAGAAATTATGCCAATCGCCGGATGTCCCACTCAAGTAGGAGCAGAGACAACACTGTATCGAGGCAGTGAGTAGTTCGAGTCCAGAAGAATGTAAACGGATGGCATAGTCATAAGCCTATTGCAGAAGCAACCGATCGAAGGAGGACCCGAATAACACGTGGCCGTTAACAGGCCTTCGGAAAAAGATTGGGTAACGTAAAGACCTTTACTATATGTTTGAATGAGACGGAATTTAATGTTAGATTATATTAAGTGGACACTTCATAGTGGACTATAATAAGGATTTGTATTTTGAGATAGAGTAATTCTTTTGTAGATGATCTATACCAGAATAGTAACGGGTTGTGAAATGTCTTTAAACGTAGCATGCAATAAGAGTTTGATTTAGAATAACATAGTTAGCTAGTTTTAATGTTTTATAGTTTGTGTGATTAGCAATTTGATCTGTGAGTGTTTTGTTAAATTAGCATTGAGTAACTAACTTAGTAAGAGATTTTGAAAAGCTTAGTATCCTATTCCAATTATAGTTGTAAAGTGTAATTTGTTCCAATAAACATGTTTTGTTGTATATGCCTAACTCATGCCTGATTTCGAGAATTCAAATTACCACTTGCAAAAATTTAGAACCATAGCGGGAGGGGAACTTAATGAAAGTGTTTGAGTAATAGATTATTGGCCACGATTGCAATTAGTACCAGTATCTATTTAGTGTATATTAGAATGAATGCCAATTAACCTAGGAATATTCCCTGAATTTTGAATAAACTCATATTATAGGACTCTGGATGGCACAGCAATAAAAAATAAATTTGCCAGCATCTGAAAAGGAAGCATTCCTGTGTGGGGTTGAGTAAGGCACTCTTAAGTATATTAGTATATTATATCAGTGAAGAAAGTAAAGAAAAAATAAGAAAAGTAAGTAAGGTAAAATAAATATAAAAGGAAGAGTGAAAGAAAGATACAAATAAATAAACAATATTTTAACAATGGCACAGATAACAAAATATAACGTAATATTTTATCAAAATCAACGTTATATGACAGTGAGGCATGGACAATAAGAGAAAGAGATGAGAAAAGAATCACTGCATCAAAAATGAAATACACGAGAACAGCAGGTTAGACAAGATTAGATAAAGGGAAATGAAGACATGCTGAAAGAACTAAATCAAATACCACTAATAGAAAGAGAAAAATACAGAATCAAACAGTAAGAATATCTAGAACGAATGGCATATAACAGAACACCCAGCAAGAAAATGAACTACAAACCAAAGTATTAAAGAGGCAGACAAATGAAATACTGGCAGAGATCAAAATAATAGGCTACCAGGCATGAATTCATAAAAGGAGGAAAAAGAGGAAGTTATACTTATGTTTTCAATGTTTGTTACAACACTGAAAGAAGAAATGCCCCTTAAAAGTGATTCTAGACATAAGTGTTAGAAATAAAAGCAGAGTGAAAAATAAATGGTATTAATAATAAAAAATAATAATAAATGGCTGTGTATTACTTAAAACATGCATGTATTACTTATAACATGCATGAATTTCTTCTTCACAGAGTGATAAACATACTAATATATAAGACAATCAATATCAAGTCGCTAGTCTCTGTATACAAGTAATCTAGTTGTGAAGACGCTTCATGTGCAAACTTCGCTTACACTTGGATAAAGGATGAAGCGAGAACATAATTTCTTGAATTCTTTATTTATCATCAAATTCCTGATATGTAACTTCAGGGGATGTACAGGATATTATGATAGTACTACATGAAAACGTTACACCACTGCTAACTTCTGATCAACATCTTTTTTTTTTTTTTACCATATCAATCCACCAAATCTTGGTCTTTTCCCTGCCATCTTGGCAAAGAACACTTGTTTTTTCAACTTATTATTATTAGTCACCTCCAGGGAGTCCAAAGACTCATTGAGGGAGGGCATCTACTCTACAGCTCTGCTTCCACCACTCACAATCCACCAATTGACCACAACTATACCAACGCCATCTACTGCCGATTGCCACCACTAGTATTTCCACAGACAATCACAAACATCCATGCTCACGGCGGGATTCAAACCCGCAGCCTCTTGACTGGAGAGCGGACACACTAACCACTCGGCCAACCAGACTTGGTAAAGTTTTGCTAATCTTTCCTTTCTCATTCTGTTTAAGTGACCATACAATCTGAGATTAGCTCTGCTAACATGTTCCTGAATGCAAACAATGTCAAGAAATGTTTTACTTGTTCTAGTGGTTCATTATTCAGGATACACTTGATGTTTTCAATGTTTCCATCTATTTTCATTAGTCTTTTTACTGCAGATTTTCATATCAAATTTATTACAACAGTTATTCAATTCAGTCAGTGAATTTTGTACTGGATTTATTCAGAAGTATAACATTATTTGCATAAAGCAAAGAGCTAAGATTAACATTGCCAATTTTGATATCAGATTTAATATCACTTTCCTTCATAATGTGATCCATATTAATAATGAATAACAGTGGAGATAAGGTGAAAGAACACTGAAACCTCTGGTCAAATTTAATCTACTCCACCTACCTTTCCGCATTTCGAGTTTATGATGGCTTTCTTCTTGGATGTGTATTCCTGACTGCATTCCTGTTGAGTTTTCTACCACCATTATTATTATTATTATTATTTCGGGCGACTCCAGGAGTCCTTAGACTCATCGAGGGAGGCCCTAAACATCATGTCCACACAACTATGCGATTACATTCTCACAGTATCTATCATACCTTGTCTTGAACTCGTTCACCGTCATAGCACCCACAACAGATTCAGGCAGCTTATTCCACTCATTTACCACTCTAAAAGTAAAGAACCCAGCTCTAACACCCCTGCTAACCACACTCTTGCCCAGCTTCCATAGGTGTCCCCTAGTTCTCCCACCACCAGTCCTGATCTCAAAAATATCCTCTGAATTAATCCTATAGAATCCCTTTAGCAATTTGAATGTCTCAATCATATCTCCCCTCCTCCGCCTATCAACTAGTTTCTGCAACCCACAAATCTTCAACCTGTTCTCATATGGTTCATTCCATAGACCTGTTATCATCTTAGTCACTCGCCTTTGGATCCTCTCCACCTCCTCCCCATCAAGGAACCGAGGTGACCAAATCTGGGCACAGTAGTCGAGATGAGGTCTTATCAAGGCTTGGTATAGAGGTACAATAACTTGCTTGTCTCTGCTCGTCAAGGTATTTTTCAACAACCAAGTGAGTTGATGAGCTGATTTAGCTACTTTTGCAGTGTGCCCCCTAAACTTCATCTCCCTATCCACCAACACTCCCAAGTCCCTGGCCTCATCAATCTCTTGGAGTACAGTTCCACCAATGTGGTATACTGCTGCTAATCTTTTCACCCCAAAATGCATAACCTTACATTTTGTCACATTAAATTGACATCCATTCTCCTTAGCCCAGAACTCCAATCTATCTAAGTCATCCTGCAAGACTTTGACATCTTCTGCATTCACTATTGCCCTACCCAACTTTGCATCATCAGCGAACAAATGAATTGTTCCACTTAGATCCTTCCCTATATCGTTAATGAACAGATTAAACAGCAGTGGTCCAAGAACAGAACTCTGCGGCACACCACTAGTCACAGGCCGTCTTTTGGACTCTACTCCTGAATAAACTACTCTTTGATATCTCTCCATCAACCAACCACCAATCCACCTTACCAACCCTATATCCATTCCCATATGCTGTAGTTTACGGATTAGTATTCCATGTGGTATCCTGTCAAACGCCTTTGCCAGGTCCAGCAGTATCACTGTAAACCCATTTCCCTTATCCAGTTCAGCCGTCACCTTGTTATAAAACTTAAGCAAGTTACTGAAGCATGATCTACCCTTCACAAAGCCATGCTGTCCACTGTACAGTATCTCGTTTTCATCAATCCATTCCTGTATTTTTCCCTTGACTACTTTCTCCAAGACCTTGACAACGACTCCTGATATGCTGATCGGTCGGTAATTTGCAACCGTAGTCTTGGATCCTCCTTTATGCAGTGAAACTATTTTCCCCTCTTTCCACACATTCAGGACTAAACCAGACCTGAGACTCAGATTAAACAAAATGGTCAAGGGCACTGATAATTCTTTAGCCGCTTCACGCAAGACCCGTGCCGGTATACCATCCAATCCCACAGATGTGTTCACATTAAGGTTCTGTAATAGACTAGTCACCTCCACTTCATTCATCACTATTCCCGTATAAACTAATGGTTCCTTCATTTTTTCAATGTCACCACCTGGATGATATGCTTTTGCAAAGTGCGCGCTCAGTAACTCCACTATATCAACTGATTCAGTGACCTCCTTACCATCGTCATTCCTTAAAATCATTTTGCCGTGTGCAGTTTTTTTCTTGCTTGCAGCATATTGAAAGAACTGTTTTGGATTCTCTTTTGCTTGCAAAGCTAGTTTCCTTTCATAATCCGCTTTTGCTTTTTTTACCACACTCGTTACCTTTCTGGCCTGCACTTTATACCGTTCGTGTACCTGCAGGTCACCCCTTTCTTTAAATTCCCTCCACAGTTGTTTCTTTTTTTGCAGCTCAACTTAATGGTGTTATTCATCCATTTAATCCCTACTTGTTTTACTATTCGGACCCTAGGTATACAATCAGCCATTACCTCCTGTAAATGCTCCTTGACCACTTCCCATGCTCTATCGAAGTCCAGCCCTTGCAGTTGTACATGCCATGGCACTGATCCAAGCAATCTCCTAAGCTTGTCATACTTGCCAGCACGGTAATTCCACATATACCCTGTCTTAATCGAAAATTCCACACCTTTAGCCACCTCCCAGGTCAAGACCTTATGATCACTCTCACCAATAGGTGGCAACATGGTCATATTCATTACAGTCAAATTCTCAGATGCTATTACCAGGTCAAGCACTCTCACACCCCTAGTATTTTCAATTACATGCTGTATCAGATAGTTATCCCTTAATAATTGAATAAAATCCTTTTCCTTCCTCACATGTGTCCTCTCCTCCTTCCAATCGATGTTACCATAGTTGAAATCCCCCATAATAATTACCTTCCTTCCACTCATTTCATCAATTTCCCTATGCATACTATCTCCACCATCTATTCCATCACCTGGTCTATAGCAGCACCCAACTGTATATTTTATTCTGCCAGTCTCAATCTCACACCAAATAGCCTCAAATGAGCTCCTTTCACTATCCTGCGATACAACTTCAATTCTCCTTGGCTGCAGTTCATCAGCTATCATCAATAATACCCCTCCCCCATTTTATTCTCTCTGTCCCTCCTAAACACACTATAACCTACACATTCTATCCCACTAATTATATCTTCTTCCGTCAGCCATGTTTCACTAATGCCAATAACATGTGGCCAGGAAGAGCCAATCAAGGCCAAAAATTCTTCCTTCTTGTTCTTAATACTCCTGGCATTAGTATACATGAAATGCAGTGATCCCTTAGTCCCACCCCTATATTGATACGTTATTCTAAATGACCCATTCCCATTTTTTGTCCTTAGTGCTGGCTCGGGTACATTATATACATTCTTACACTCATCTGTCTCACTGATGTCTGCATATCCATTCCCCCCCCCCCTCCTTGGGAATTCTAGTTTCCCTGGTTTTGCACATCCATTTTCACTTCGTTCAGCAACACTCTTTCCAGTCTCCGCACACCAAGTCCATTCAAATGCAGGCCATCCATCTTGTATAAGTCCTTTCGCCCTTCAAACTCATTCCACACCACACCGTCTGCATAACCTACACATAATGTCATTTGCAATTATGGCCCTCCTCCTAAACTCCTCTCTGTCATACCGTGGCAACAGACTAACCATTCTGACTCTGTCACTCTTTTCTTTCGCTACCTTTAACAATACTTTCAAGTCCTCTCTCATAAAAAATTTATCACCTTTCAATTCATTTGTACCCGCCACAATTATTAATTCTTTCACCCTCTGTTTTTGCACTCTAATACTCTCACTTACATCCTTAAATTTCGCACCCGGTAAGTACGATTTAGTTACACTGCCATCTATCACCCCTCTTAATAACGAGTCACCATACAACACTCTTTCCTTCATTTCAGAAACTCTCTCATTCTTGCACTGTTTTTTTACATTATCCGAATCGCTCTGGAAAGAGTTTTGCAGGTGCTCTAATTGCCGCTGTGCATTTTGTATCACTGCGCGCAACCTAGCGATCTCACTTCCTACAAATAATTCCTCATTATTTTTATCATTTAAACCATTTTCTCTCTCAGTATGGTTGCTTTCACTCTTTCTTAGATCACCACTCTCATTACCATCTTGTACATCGCAATTCTCTATCAAGCCACTATTTTCACTCACATTCTGGCAATTCTGGCTTTCTTCAACCATAACTATCTCACTACCTGACACATACTTCAACTCCTCACTTTGCTTACACTTTCTACACATTCTCCCACCACTATCACTTTCAATCCAAATTCCAGCCTCATTCGGGAATGCATAATCCCACACACATCACATTGGACAAACTCTCTCACATTATAGTTTTTGTACAATGGCGTCGTATTTTTGGACGCCATTATCTTACGTCGCATTGGCGCCATATTCAAATCTATGAAACGTAACGTTATATACTAAATTAAATAACGTAATTCACACCGAAATCCCACAGACACAACAAGCTACCAAAATTAGGCAATATTACGTTATGATTTTAACCTATATTCTAATTTTTACTCAAAATTGTACTTAGCTTTCGGGAGTTCTCTGAAAACACAACCATCCGTCTGGCCCTCTAGCTCTATGCTGACACTGCTTGTTTCATTTAGCAGTCTTTCAAAGTCATTACTCCAGACATCTAGAATGTCTTTATCTTCAGCTTTTGTTACCTTTTTTACCAGTACTCTGAAAAAATATTACTTTTGCAGTACTTTCCTCCATTACTAAGCTTTTCAATATCCTCCAAAATTTTTGCCACCTTCCTGATATTTATTTTCTGTGCTCTTACCAAAGTCTTTCAATGACTTTTGCTTAGCTAGTTTTACACACTGCTTTGCATTTTTACATTTTCCTCTGTATTCTCTTACTAAGAGCAAGCTGACTTACTTGCAGGAAGAACTTTCAATATACTTTCTTCTTTTACTTGACTGCCTCTAACCTTTTGAGTTCATCATGGAGTTCTAATTTTTCTATCCTTGCAGACAACCTTAACACATGCCTCTCTCTCTCTCTCTGGCCGAATCAATCAATATTTTCTTCAGAGGTTGCTACCGACTCTCCAAGATTTGGTTTATGTTCTCAGACTTATTTTTTTTTTAATGATGTTTGTGTATTTGAGTGTCTACAGATCACCTCTGGAAGCTGCTCAACTTTGATTTGTTTTAAATCTTTCTGACACACTCTTTGCAGGCACTTACCATGTTATTAGCTTTACTTTTATTATTATCTGACCTCCATGGAGTCAAAGGACTCATTTTGGGAGGTCTATACATGCTCATGCCAAAAAATCACTGAACCATGCATTGAACTCATTCACAGTTTCTGCACTCACCACACTTTCAGGAAATGTATTCCACTCACCAATCACTCTCCATGCAAAGAACCTGTTCTGACTCCCCTGCTCACAGCCTTCTTATATAGCTTCCACGGATGGCCTCTAGTTCAACCCTTGCCTCCTTATACTCTATGAAATATCTTCTCCACATTAATCTGATCATAACTCCTCAACAACTTATATGTCTCAATCATATCTCCCTCTTCTTCTATTCACAAGGCTCTTTAAGTTGCATTTTCTCAATTTCTCCTGGTATCCGACATTCCATAGACCTGACGAAATTAATAAACCTTCTCTAGACTTTCTCCAATACATCCTCATTCCCCCCTCCCTCGAAAAACCAGGCAACAAAATCTTGCACAGTAGTCCATATGTGGCCTGATCAAAGCATCATCTGCATAAAGCATTACAGGGTAACTATAACCTACCGCCTTATTAGTATCAAAGTTTACTTAATTCCTCATATACTTCCTGCTCATTCATCATCAGTCCCCTCTCTGCCATACATTCTACACTCCAGCTTCTCCTGATGTTTTCACAAGGATGAAATACACTGATAAATTGATCATTAAATAATTCAACTATATCCTCCCTCTGCATTGGTAACAATCTGCTAGTGTCATCAACTAGCATCATCCTCCCATAATCATTTTCCCTTTTACTTGCCACATATCGAAAGCACTCACAGTGCTTTCGATATGTGGCTCCTTGTACTTCTCATGCAACTAATTATTATCAACATTGATCTTGTGTTGCCTTCACAGCTTCTTCTTCTTCTTCCCGATTTCACACAATCTCTTCATTCATCCATTTTACTCCTACCTTGTTTAGCCTTTTCACCTTTGCAATACACTCAGACATTGCTGCTATTAAATGGCTCTTGATCAATGCCCACAAAGCATTTATATCTTTCCCACTCAACTCCTCTTTCCATGCTATAGCTCTTAAGCTTTCCATAATCACTAGCCAAATAGCTCAACATATATCCCTTCTTCATAGAAGTTCTCATGTAACTAGCTGCAACTTATGTGATCACTTCATGGTCACTCTCTCTCTCCCCCTCATCCAGGGCTATATTAGACACCCCAATCACATCCTTGTGTATCCCCTGTTGTGTACTTCCTAAGGTTGTTCTCGTAGAAAGGCTTATACGTTGATTATACATGATTATTAATTAACTTAAGGAATTCATAACGTACACTAGAATATAAATTAAATTAAACTTTAATATATATTTCCAATATTTCGGCAACGTCACGTTGCTGAAATATTGGAAATATATATTAAAGTTTAATTTAATTTATATTCCAGTGTACGTTGTGAATTCCTTAAGTTAATTAATAACCTTCCTAAGGTTGTTGTCTCTTAAAAACTCAAGAAATGCATTCTCCTTATTCCCTGATGTTATCTCTTCATTCCAATCAATATTGCCATACTTGAAATCACTCATAATGATCACCCATTGCTTGGTCACTAAGCCAAGTTGTCTATACATTTTTTTGCCTCATTCTACATTTCCTGGCATTTAGCAATACCCCACTAAATCTCATTCTATCAACCTCCACTTCACACCCTACTGCTTCAAAACAACTGCCATTATTTTCTCCTTGTATCTCAACCAAACACAGACATAATTCTCCTGCTATCATCAACAGCACTTCCCCTCCCTTCTTGCCTTTCCTAGCTTCACAAAAAACACCATATCCCTAAATTTTTAATCCTGTCAAGATGTCATTCTCTTTCAACCATGTTTCACTTATTCCAACTATTTTTGGGCACATAAATTCATCAATGCAACAATTTCATCTTCCTTATTTCTGACACTCCTGGCATGCATAAATAAACATACAATTCATTTCTTGGTCTATAGCCAGTCATACTCATGCTGTCCTCCATACGTGACTTCTCCTCACCTGCTCCTGCCTCTCATCTTTTGCCTCACATAGCCTCAGACTCAACTTGCCATGTTTTCTTAGTCATTCCATTTCTATGCGGACCATCCGCATTTTTTCCTCTTTTCTCTAAATTTTTCAAAAACATTTCTGAATGGTAATCATTTCCTATTTTGCTGTTTATATCTCCAACAAGGACCAACTTTCCCTTTTTCATTGTGTCAACTGCCTTCTCTAATGCCTCCAAAAATTCCTCCATTTCTTTCTTAGTAGAACCTTCTGTAGAACCATAGGGCACAAATATGTCGTTGTCCAGTCCCCCATTCTTATATTTGCCCACATCACTCTACTTGATATTGCCTGTCATTCAAGAAGATTATCCTCATATTTAGTATTGAATACTATAACTATCCCTTCTTTTCTCTGATTGTTACTGCTTGAATATAACATTGTGTATTTGTTGTGAAAGATCTCACCTGTTTTTGCTGTCTTTGTTTCAGCAATGCCTATTATGTTGATGTGATACTTATCCAACTCTTCTGCTAATTATTTCTCTTCTGTTGATGCTTCTTACACCAATAGTATTAATCTTGAACTCTGCTGATGTTGCGCTGAGATGTGTTCTGGGAAATCCCACAATTCTTTAATAGTCAGTATATTTCTGATGAAACTCCTGTACAACATTTGAATGACAAGCAAAATAACATTCGAAAATAACTGGGAATGTACCTGGTAATCTATAAGTAGTTAACATATTTGCTTCAACACTGGTAGTATAAAGTTAAGATGGCATAGCATTAACAAAAATTGATAATTTGACCAAATGACTAATGATATTTTAGGCGACCACAGTAAAGTGGTTGGGGTGAGTTGCTTGACTGCATATACTGTAAACAACATTTACAAATGAGATCACTACAGTTTCAAGCATTTTCGTATTTTGTTACTTTCTGGACAGACTTGCTTTGACAAAAAAGGAAAGCAATATTTTTAAAGTTATTCAGAAACTACTTTTCTAGCTCTTTGTAGTTCTTTACTTCAATGTTACCAAGCAAATTTATTGCAATGTTTACTTGAAGAACAACTTACTGTTGGGTATGGTTCAATAATATCTTGTTCTGTAATGTTGTTACAGTGCATCAGCAAATATTGGACTGAAGTCTTTTCTTATATTTGCATTAAGTGAAATAACTAGTCTTCCGTCTCAAAGAAAATGGGTTCGACAATGCAACGCCATGATACTGCACACCACATTTTGATTTTCAGAGAATGCAAGGGCGTTTCATGGAAAACACGAGGATTTTCTTATAACCAAATTCTGTTATTTTGTCTACTGACGTATTTACTTAAGTGGAACTATGCTTCATCACAGAAGGAAACATTGTCCAGCTCGTGAACTCCATTTTCCTCAACAAATGATCGAAAGCACTCACAGTACACATTTTTCCTTATTCAGTGGCTTCAGTTCTTGAACTGAGTGAACATGGTATGGACAAAGCTTTGTTTGGTTACTCTCCAAGCACTGCCATATGACATACTTGTCTATGCAGAGTTTTCTAAAACTTTTTGAAGGTGAATGTTGCAATACGTTTGTGTACTGCAGTCACTTTAGCCTCAGTCAAAATGAAAGGTCTTCCATGTCAGTTTGTCTGATTCAGTTTCCCAAAAGTGTTTGATTAATCTTGTAACTGTTGAATTTTGAGGAACAACAGAGTCAGTATACTTCTGATGAAAGTCCTGTACATTTGTGTAAGAATGACAAAGCAAAATAACATTCGAAAATAACTGGGAAAGTACCATTTCACTTTCCTCATAAACAAAAGTATTCAAATGGAAACCCAATACCCAACACACGATGGATAGATTACACAACAGTGGCCATTAGTCCTAGTCATCTATAGATGACACAAATAATTAGAATTGAAACACTTTGATGTATGACACTTTTGGATCACCCTGTACAATGGATCTATAATCTCTTTACTTCTACAAGTCAGTGTTCTCTGCATCATTATCATTATTAGTGCAATTTGTTGTACTGTCCTTACAAGTACAGCATTAAGCAGTGTCTTCTAAATTTCAGATCTTTATCCACTATCATCCCCCAGATTTCTTATTTCCTCAACTTCTTCCAATATATCTCCACTGAGTGTATACTTTACATCCCAATTTTGTTTTCCAAAATTTAAAACATTACACTTTGCAACACAAACTAGCATCCTTACTCCCATGTCCATTCACTCAGTCTATTTAAGTTCTCTTATAAAGCAAGATCTACTCTACTTCTCAGTTCTTCCCAACTTTGCATCATCTGCATATTACTATTCAAACTTTAATTATCATTAACATAAAAGTTAAACAGCAATGCTCCCAAACAGACTCTTGGAGCACACAACTAGTGACTCTCCTTTCCCGATATATTGCTCCTCTATTCACAACATGCCCTATCAGACAACCGATCTACTATCTAATTATCAAATTGTCATGCAGAAATTTATCAAAGGTCATTGCAAAATCTAAGCACACCATTTGTTATTTTGTTATAAGCAAGCAGATTGCTAAAACATGATCTTGCTTTAGCAAACCAATACTGTCTATCAAAGAGAATGCTGTCATTATCAACTGAATTCTGAATCTTAGTCCTACCTAATCTCTATAATACTTTTACCATAACTCCAAACACACAGATGAAGGGGAACAATTTTGCCTTCTTTCCACTCCCTTGGAACTTGGCCCAATCTAAGTTGCATGTTAAGGTACATCAGTGCTGTTGGTAATGCCTTAGAACATTCCCTCATAACATGCAGTGATATCAGTCCTACAGCCAGCATTATTCATCAAGTTTACTGAATTCTTCATATACCTCCTGTTTATTCAGTACCTTCTCTTTCCTCAAGTCATGCATAATGTCAAATTTATGATGAAATACCTTTATGAATTTTTGAATTGCTCATTTAGCATCTCAACTATATCCTCTGAAGTTTTTTTTTAATGGAGAGCCGATCCACAAGAGGTTGGGTGACCTATAGTACGTTAGTAGCATGGATGGGTAATAAGGAACTTATTGACATTTTATTTGAAAAGCTGTGGGTTGCATTCCTTGGGAAACATATGGCAGAAGACTGTTTCAGAGAGCAGCAATGGAAGGGATATATAAAGAGAAATTTGTTCTGTAGGTTTGAAGTTGAACATGAGAGGGTGTTGGCTAGTTGCTGCACACATTTGGATGAATTTGCAAGAGGGTGTGGGAATAATTGATACCAAATCCGATGAATAGTGGCCATAGAAGTATTTATAGAAGGTGCGGGCTGAAAAGACCGAATGCCTGTGCAAAAGTGAGTCGAGTATTAGTGAGAGAGAGAGAGAGGTCAATCAATCAATTTAATTGCTCTAAGGGTAAGATTGGAAGAACAGGGTTCTTGCTTGTGGAAAATAATGTAGAGCTGTGTTTTGCTGGTACTGAAGTTGATAATTTTATCCAAACCCCATTGATAATTACTTTGAAGATGGGAATTTAAGGTGGTGGAGGTTAGATTTCTGGAGGTTGTGATGATTGTGCTTTGCAGGGTTTGTCAAAAGAGGATTGGAACATGCTATCATCAACAAAACTGTGTACTGGATTGGGAGTCAGCTGAAGTAGATCATTTATGTATAGAAATGAAGAGAGTGGGCGAGAGAACAGAGCCTTGTGGGATCCCAGCATTAGTTGTATAGACAGAAGATAAGGAACCATCCACCATCACTTGAAATAAGCATCCGACCAGAAAGCTGGCAGAGCCAATAGTCAGGAGTCAGGGACCCAGAAGTCAGGGAGCAGACTGAATGATGGAGTTTTCCCAATAGGCTTTTGTGCCAAACTCAGTCAAAAGCCATGGAGATATCAAGAGCAACCACTTCAGAGCAGAGATGGGTGATGTAGGTTAGTAGATCCCCTGTTGATCAACAGTGAATCCATACTGTTTGCCATTTATTAGATGAGTCTTCAAGGTAGTGTGGGAGTTGCCCTTTGATGGTTCTTTCCATCACTTTAGAAAGTGATTAAGGTGATAGAAATTGGACGGCAGTTTGAAGGTAAGGATTTGTCAGCCTTCTCAGGAATAGGTTGTATATGGGTTATACAACCTATTCCAGACTGCAGGAATAGGTGGAATAAGAAAGTGTTAACACACAGCATAAAGGGGGGAGTCAGCTCTGTGACACAGACCATTAGAACAATTGAAGGAATGCCATCATGACCAGGAGATTTTTAGTAAAGATTTTTAGATTTTTAGCAAAATTTTTCTGATCTTTCTGAAGAAAGATCAAATGCGGCATTGAGTGTTGGGTGACACTTATCATGATTAGCTATGCAAGAATTGGAGAAGTAGGAAGTCAGGAAGTTGGCTTTTTCTATGGGCAATGATGCAAGTTTCCTGCTTTTAGTTCTCTCAAAATCAGTTATCAATGTAGTGATAATTTTCTTGCAGCTATTCTGGGAGGCTATATAAGGAAGATGGATTCCCCTATCTAGATAGATAAGGGATTAGAATTTAGAATGGGGAATAAATGTTTCCATGCTGATGAGTATTATTTTGGTGATTCTTTCTGCACATAGGTTTGGTTCAGGTGACTGGAAACAGTAATCTGACAGGAAATTAGGAGTAGAAGTTGCAAAGATCATCCCGCTTAATTTTCTGGTAGTGCCATACAATGTGTGAATGTGAGTGTTTGTGTATATGTTGCTCCATGGGGGAAGAGATCTGCACTACACTGTTGTCTGAGTTGCCTACAGGGTAGACAGCATACTTAGACAGGTCACTGGTGAAGAAGAGATCCAAGGTGGTTGGGACTGTCTGGTATTCTGGTGAGCATGTAGAACTATTTGTGTGAAATCACTTGTGATTGTAAAAATCACGACCTCTCTACTGATTGGTTTGTACAGTTGGAAGCAGGAAGGCAGTTAGTATTGTGGACACTGAAGTACCTGAGGAAGATAACTTTACTCTTCCTCGGGTACTTCAATTTTTTCTCTAATTCAACTAGAGAGGTGGATTGGAGAAAAATCAACATTTAAGGAAAGATGATTGAAGATCATGCTGGTTGTTGGCGTTAGGAGAGTGGCAGACCACACATGAATTTGGTAGAATGGGACAGGGTGATTTTTATCCAAAGGAAGTCAAAATTGGGAGATTACAGGTTGAATGCTTTTTAGCATGGTATATTAGTGTGAATATATGCACAGATCCCATCTCTGAGGTGAAAGGAGTTAAAGAGTATGTAGTTAGGAAAGCAGAGATGGGAGTGTTTGAGGAGGTTGAGATATTTGAGTTTCTGTCAGGAAGAGTAGGTGAGATTTTGCAGACTGAAGGTGGAATGAACATGATGAAGGTTAGAACTGAAACTGCATATATTTATGAAATGGAAGTGGTTATGATTATACTGTTTTTACCATTCCATAATCATTCTGTCTTTTCTCTATTGGTCACATATCAAAAGAACTCCATTTCTTTTGGGCTCATTAGTTAACTGCTTCTCATATTGCATTTTTGTTGCCTGCTTTTGTGCAGGTTATGACCACATCTTATGCCACCTTTACAAAGCCTTCCTCCAGGTTGCATGCCTCACCTCTTTAGTCATCAACAAGTTTATTTAACCTCCTGACTTTGGAATATATTCAGACATTGATTCTACCAGACGGTTCTTGAATAGGGCTCAGCAGCACTGATCTGCTTTCCTCCCCTCCCAATTCCATGATATAGCTGCAAACTGTTTTCCGAGTTTGCCATAATCACCAGCCTTAATAGTTCCATGTATATCCCTTTCTCAGTGAAGTCGTCCTCATATGGCCAGCCATTACCCAAGTGATCACTTTCACCAACTGGAGGAAGATTTGGCACCTCATTAATAATAACGCTGCTTGATGAGATGATTAAATCCAAGACCCTTGATGCTCATATATCCTCTGTTACATACTATATAAGACAGTTTCCTCTCTAAAACTCCAGAATTTGTCATAATGTTCACTCTTTTCTTAACAAGCTAATTTGCCCATACATTTCTTTCTCACTGCCTTTTTTTACATTAGCAAGTCTATAGCAACACTCAACTAAATATTTCTTCTTGTCCTCCTCCACATATTTCTCTCAAAGCTATTGATACTATTTGACCTTTGCATCTTACCTTGAATGGGCATGACTCCTCTGCTACTGTTCTAACCTTATCTGTCTGTTTTCAAGAAATACATCACATCCCTCCTTCTCTATTCCTGTCAGGAACAGAGGAATTTGTCATATGTATATTCTTTGCTGTATCACTCATAACAAACTGACAAAGAGAAGTCCCGAGCAGTGCTATACATAATCAATGCTATGGTAAAGGAAATTCACTGCAAACTTACAGAACTATTTCTTTTGTCCTTATAATAGTGAGATATGACGATATTTCCTTAGAACATATACTAAGACATCTATACTTGATAAATTAACAATTAC
Organism: Typopeltis vanoorti; assembly: GCF_054136105.1. Lineage (NCBI taxonomy): Eukaryota > Metazoa > Arthropoda > Arachnida > Uropygi > Thelyphonidae > Typopeltis > Typopeltis vanoorti. Next base: position 95,151,562 of record NC_143550.1, on the reverse strand, counting down.
AAAAAAAGTATTGTCTGAATAGGCTTCTTTCAATAGGCCGATGAGAGAAGAAAAAAAATGTTTTTAAGTATCACTGTATGAAATAAAGATGTGTGGCTGTGTTTGGAATTCTTGAAGCCAATAGAAAGAGAGAAATCTTATGTACTGACTACTGATGTGTTAAGTAAGGTATTCAACAGCTGCTTCATTTTTAATAATGCCTTTATTCTTTTGTGGCCTTGGAAGATGATCAAGAATTATATGTGAAAATATCATTTTTGGAGTGCATGCACACACATCAATGAGTTAGTGAATGCACTTCTAAAGGTTCTACAACATAAACAGAATTTTTTTGGATACACCTAATGTGTGGCTATGTCCTTTACAAGATACAACAAGGTGGAGATTTTTACTCTAACTGCTACTAATGATGAAGATGACTTGTGTGATGGACTTTAATCCCAAAAAGATATCTGCATTAAAAAAAGCATAAAATGCACCAAAGAGAAATGCTATTCAAGAATATTCCAAAATACTAGCATTAGAACTGCTGGAGGCAAGGAATGTACTATGATGCATTTAGAAAAAGAAGAATTTCTCAGAATGTACATGGTGTTTTATCAACTAAAAATAAATAAATAAAAGGGGATCTAATTGGCAGTAAAATATAAATTTCGGATATTGTTAAGTTTATGTTAAATTATGTCTTTTAATATGTAAAGTTTTTTTTCTATAGTATAAATACATTTCAAGGGAAAACAAGTAAGTTTGTGTTTGAATATCTGTTAGATCATGTGAAAAGCACTTTTTAAAAAACAAAAAATCTATTATAAAATTATTTCATTAATGATCTATTTTTTTTAAATGCACAAATACCAAATCAAGAAGCATATTTTATTCACATTTTGCACATTCATGTACCTATTTTTGTAAAGTTGCCTTTAATTAATATCCTTTATATGCGTTGTTAATTCCTTAAGCTAATTACCAGTTATTTTTAAAATTTTAAAATTCACACCTATCCTAAGGTAATCATAATAGAGAATGCTTTTTAAATTTGCCATGACTGCAAGAAATAAAGATGCAAGGCAGACACACATCGTACAATTCCCCCCCCCCTCATATTTACCACATTTTTTTTTTTTTTTTATTAATACTTGTGTTATGCAAACAGATTGAAGTGAGATCTGATTCTTCTACCTCAATTAAGGATATTATTCTCTAAGATTTCATTCTTCATTGACCTGCTGTCTGTGAGGAATAACTACTAAGTTAGCTGGAATATGCAGAATAAAGATACTTTTTCCTGACAACTATTTAGTTTCATGTAGAATACATCAATTTGCTAGGTTTTTCTTTTTCATATCAATCCCATCCACAATAGGTGTAAAACTACAGCATCTGTTGGGGTGTAGCTTTCCAGCCAGTGAACTAGATTAAACAACTGAGAGCATGTTTCCATTTACCAATGTTTCCAGTTACCAAATAGTCTTTTACATGCCACTTCAGATTTACGGTAGGAGAAGTAGTATTATTGTACCTATCAATGAATATCATCTACCACCTAAAAACTTTCAGAAACATCCACATGCAGTAGGATGGGAACCTACAGTTTGTTGGCAGAGATGTACTTGGCCACCAAGGCTGACATCTAGTGTCTCATTCATTTTATATTAATTAAATTATTATTCCAATTTTGATATAATAAAGACTATAACATCGATATATATGTATCTGGAAATTAATTCTACTATTTTGTTTCATTAGTTAAATGTAAAAATATATCACTTTTCTTTTAACCACTTTTTTTTTTTTTTTTATCAACTTTTAATTTCATCATTCAGAAATAGAAAGATTCTATTTTATAAATTCTGCTCATCACTTTAAATGAGAAATCTAAACAGCATTTTTATTCAAATAAAGATGTTACTTATTTCCTCGTTTAATGATTATACAATATACTTTCAACATAACAAACACCATTATGCCAAATTACCTAACTTAAAAGTATCCTCATAGGCACAATGCTATTTTAAAAGAAAATTCATTATAACAAACTATTTCTGTAGACCCTTCAAGTTTGTTATAGTGAGAGCAGACTGCATTATTGTAAACAATCCTCTACAACTATGAACAAAACAGATAAATAAAAATAATCACGACATTCTTATTTCATCGATAAAAATTTATTATTTTTGCTGACAATATAAAAATAAATTTAATTTCTGAACAAGTATGACATTAAGCAAACCTTCATCAAATTATCTAATCTGAGTGTTCTTATTTTGATTAATTTAATATACTGTGCTTCAAGAATTTTTGTTAGATAATTGTATTTTAATTGCCGGTGCATAATTTTTTTTATTTTTATTATTAAATATTTTATATAACCAAAAGCTTCTGTAGATTCTGAATGGTATGCAAGGTTTCATAAAATTCAATTTTTATTTAAGTGACTGATTAATTCATTTCTGTATGTATACAAACATGCACATATAGAAGCTAACTGACTTCCTAATATATACATATATATACACCCATAAGGAGGCCATAATTAAAGAGGAGGTGTTCAGAGCCCTGTAGTGAAAAATGTATTGGACGAAATCCAACCAAACTTGGTGTAAATACACTCTGGAACATGGAGTTTTTATTTACAGAAGATAAAAAATAATACAAAATTTTGCCATCAGGGGACATTTGGCATTATGAACACGTGATATTTGCATAATCTCACTGTTTCACTGTTACTGATCTATAGCACTTCAGTCTTATCAGAATGATAAGACTAAGGTGCTATGGATCTCGCATTACTGGAATGTGCGTTGCTTGTGAAGCTTTACTATCAACATTGAAGTAATACTAATGACGTGCTTCGAGAATTCCGGAGTTTGAAGGACAAAAGAAAAGGTCCAATAGCAATAACAAATCTTAGAAAAATGATTTTATGAATTGAAAACAGTGGATCTTTAGCAATGAGGTCAGGACAAGGGTGCAAATGGATTATTCCTCAACCAGTTGACGAAGTTGCAACTGCCGTTGTGGAACACAATGAATAACGCACCAAGGTCCAGCAGTGTTCAGGTAATATCAAAGCAACTGGACATGCCATACTCAACTGTGTGGAAAATCCTGCATCGAATGCTGAGGTTTTTCCCCTACAAGATCTCCCGTTGAGTATGGGAGATCTTGTAAGGGGAAAACTCGACTACAGTTTGCCCTGACATTCTTAGCTTGAATGGAGGTGGGTGATGCATGGTCGTGGAAGATCTTATAGAGTGACAAGGCACATTTTTATCTGAACATTAGTGTTAACTCACACAACTGCTGCATTTGGGATAAATGCCCTCATGTGTTCCATCAGATTCCTTTACACTCTGAAAGTCACAGTGTAGTGTGGTTTCACTACATCACTTATTACTGGTCCATAATTTTTCGAAGAACTTCGTCCGACAGGACCAGTGACTTGTACTGTCCCTGCTATTAGGTATTATCGAGAGATGCTGGGCAACTTTGTTGTTCTACAACTGCAGAGGCAAAGATGCCTCAAGGCTACTATATTCATGCAGGATAAAGCACCACCTCACATCAGATTGCTGGTACAGCAAATGTTACAAAAACACTGAACAGAACACAGTGATTAGTTGTACATTTCCCAGAGCATTGTCACTATGTTTGCCTGATCTCAACCCCTGTGACTTTTGGTTGTGGGGTCATCTGAAATGCATGGTGTATGAAGGACATGTTCCTCATTTTGATTTAGCAACCTTGAAAGACAGAATAATGCAGCATGTGAAGCAAATCAAAGTAGATTACATTCTGCTGTAGAAAACGTCATTCACAGAATGCAGTTCTCAGAACATCTGAAGAGAGGACATACTGAGCCACTTAGAGCACAAAGTGTCTCCTGGTGGCAGAATTTTGTACTATTTTTTTTTACCTTCTGTACATAAAAACCTCCAGAGTGTACTTAAGTTTGGTTGAATTTCATCCAATACATTTTTTTCTACAGGGCTCTGAACATCTCTTTGATTGTGTATGTGTGTGTGTGTGTGTGTGTGTGTGTGTGTAGTGGAGATCCACTATCCTCAAAATCACAAAAAAAAAAATAAATTACAGCATTGAGTGAAAATGGCCAAAATTAAAACATATATAATAACAAACTGATAAAACAAAAATTGACTAGAAAAGAAATTAAAATATGTAAAATGTCAACTGAATATAAAATTGCAAAATGCAAAACAGTTTGTGAAAAATTTTTACCAATACAATATGATTCTGAGAGAGAAACTTCTATACCAAATAAATCTACAAGGATAATTATACATTTATAATTCTGCATAAAGAAGCTGTTAACATTAACTAAACATTTGTAGATAAAACCATATAATATTAATAAAATTTGACTTGAAAACTTATTTGTCACACTGCAGCAATGTTTCTCAGAAAGTCATAATCTAATCTCTCATATTCATATGTCATAGAAATGAATAAATGTCATTCAAATAAAAGCACAAAATTGTGGAAATCCAAGTAAAATCAAAAACTCAATATATTAAATAGGGCTATTAGAATAGTCTGTTTATATTACATTTTTCACCTTAGTGAACTGTTAAAAGACAAAATAGCAATATAAAAGTAACAAGCAAGGAACTCATCATAGAAAACCAAAAACTGGCATTCTGTAACTACATTCTTGTATAGTGACACCATTTATTATTATAGCAATTATACTGAAGACATAATTTTGTCATTAAAAGTCCTACTGAAAACAGGAATTTAAATTATTGGATATATTTTAATATTAGGAGATCCTAAACAAATTTATTAAGTTCTTTCATGCAAAAGAAGTTTCTTAATAACACCACCAGTGGAGGGACTGAACGAAGAATACTAGTTTAATAATCTAGGATATTAAACAATATAATCAAATAAAATGAAAAATTAGGGCCAAGTTCAAGGCCCGAAACCCAGCGCATTGGGAAAAATGTAAGTATGGCCCTGCAATTGACCCTGAATAATATAATCAATTGACACTTGTATATTTATATTCTGAAGAAACTGAGAGAATAGATAATAGTTCAGGCAAACAGTACCCATCAAATTATTCATAAAACCTATCCTCTTCTAGACAGAAACATTTTAAAAATTTTTAGTGCATTACTTTTAGTGCTGAAGCAAGATTTGTTTAACCGATTATTGCTATAATAAAAGAAAAAAGCTTTCTATAGAAAGAGGAACTACAGATGTGATGTCTGTGTATGCTGAAAAGGCTAAAGGTAAATGTTACATCAAGATCCAAGAATCAAATATTAGTATTATCACAGACGATGAGAGATTTTTTTTTTTTTATATCCCCAACAAGTCAGGGTAGCAGTGTTTGAAAAAAAAAAAAGTTGGCCAGTGCTATTTCATCCACTGCCAAATAGCATGACATGGCCATCAACAATCAAGGCACTGGTTAATGACATTGAATCTTTGTATGATCATTGCAAAAGTGGCAGAATCATACTAGAACATTTTCAACAGGAATGCAAAGTATATGACATTAGATGAGAAATGCTTCAGTATGGATATATAAAAGTTTTGCAATGGCTATATTGCATAATTCAGAGGGCCCGATCAGAAAATCGATTAACATATGATTGAAGTAGAGTTCCCATAATAGTTCCCATTTCATAAAAAAAGGTAATAAAGCTGAATGTGAAAATTACAGAGGAATTTCTCTCAGTGAGATTTATGCTAGCATAATCGAAAAAGCGGCTGAGAAAGATACTGGAAGAGAAACTTGCAGAAAAAAAGCTGGGTTCAGACCAAATAGAGGTTGTCAAGATCAGATTTTCACTTTAAGACAAATAGTTGAGAAATCGTGGAAATACAACAAGGATCTGTACTTATGTTTTGTAGATCTGGAAAAGGCATATGACAAGGTGCCCAGAAAAAAAGCTTTTCAAAACACTACATTACATGGGGTGAATGGAACATTATACATAGTCTATATTTAAGTTGTCAGTCAGCAGTTAGAATTGAAGAAAATGCAGGAAAATGGTTTGACGTAAAATCAGGGGTAAGACGAGGATGAACATTATCTCCACTCTTATTTATCATCTATATAGATCACATTATGAAAGAAAGTGACATTAAGCCTGATATTAGAATTGGAGATGTGAAACTTAGTTCTTTGCTTTATGCAGATGATGTTGTATTCCTAAATACATCTAACCCCAAGTCTCCAGGATTCTCTAATTAAATTGAATAACAACTGTAACAAATTTGGCTTGAAAATTAGCAAGAAAAAGACCAAAACTATGAAAATAGGCAGAAACATTGAACATATCAACTGCATTTTGAATGGAGAGTCTATAGAACAAGTAAAATATTTCAGCTATTTAGGCACAGGTTTTAGTGAAGATGGCAAGTTAAAATGGAAATAGACAACAGTATAAGCAAAGCTGGTATGTGTGTAGCCAGCTGAATATATTTATATGGAATAAGAGAGAAATTAGTCAAAACACCAAACTAGCAGTATACAAAACAATACTTAGACCAGTTTTAAGTTATGGATCTGAGAGTTGGGTTAGAAATAAAGTACTTGACCATAGGTATGAGGGTTCTCAGAAAAATTAGAATTCTGGAATTCTATTAAAAATGAAGGCATTAGAAAGAATCATGACATTAACATTCATGAATGTGTAACCAGAGCTAACCTACAGTAGCATATGGCCATTTAAATAAAATGGGTGAGAAAAGGTTAGCAAAGCAGTTGTTTGATGCCAAGATGGCAGGAAAGAGACCCAGAGGAAGACCAAGTTCTAGATGGATTTATTCAATCAGAAGTGCCTTAGGAGCATGAAATGTTAGATATGACAATACTGGAGTGCTGACAAGTAATAGACTATCTGGAGAAAAATTATGGACAGGAGATTAATAATTATGAATATTTAAGGTACACATCAGGAAATTTATGATCCGATGACGAAATATATTATGAAATGTCTTTTTGTATTAAATATCACTATTTTTTTCCTCATGTAATTTACCTGTATAGTCAATTCAAAACATGTTAGTTATTATAAAACAACAATAATGTACTGGGAGACTTTGTTACAATTATTTTTTATAAACAAAAATACCAACACGTTTGGCCCTATCAACAAAATGAATAAAATAACTAGGAAACATGGATGTAAAAATCTACTAAGACTTACTAAAAGCATTTTTTTAAGCAATTATTTTAAATAAATGCTTTATAAGAAAAGTGTGTCCTACCGGTCCATTAATTTATTTAGGAAAATAAACAAATTTATCAGCAATGTGCTCAGCTGGTCAGTTAAAGAATAACTAAAATCTTGGTATCCTGTTGCTCTTTGGTTGTATGGTTTATTAAAAATTCAATGCTAGCATGCCTCTTTCTTCTAGCAATGGATAGCATAATTTCTCCTCCTTATTTTCTTTCAAAGTATTTAGGTAAAACTGGTCAGGAATACACAAGCAATTTAGTGGCAGCAGATGGCATTATGTCAGAAGATGGACAATGGGGTATAGATGGTGGATCATGTGTAGTGTCTTCCTGCAATGAGTCCTAGGAGGTGTTATGATAATATTTATATTAGTCATAGTGACCCTTTAAAAATTCTTCTCATTTGATCAAAGAAAACTTAGAAATTCAAGTAAAGCAACTGGATTCAAGTCAGTTTGGATGTACAATACTATATTTATAAATGTGGTAGAAACTATTTCTTATATAAAAGCTTTGTATATGTTTCCACATGCCTTTACTCCTTCAAACGATAAGGCAAGATTGATATTGTCACTAACTTAGTTCAAACTTTTATATGGAGGAATCTGAAGTAGCCTTATTACTGTTCCAAACCCACTGACATGGTGGTATTACATGAACAATATTTTTATTGTTTGGCAACACAGCCTGATTGATCTGAACAATTTCTTTAATGGTCGCTAACATACATTACAATCCACTATCAGAAAACACAGATAAACAAATTATTTGGCAACAAATTTCCTTCAGACATTTGTTTTAATCCATAAAAAATGGATAAAGTGTTTATAGATTTATAGAAAGCCCACTCACACAGGCTGATATCTTCATGCCAGCATTTCCCCCTAACCTCAACAAAATTTCAGCATTATTGACTTTCTCTGGAATTAACTTCAGAGAAGGTAAAATGCTCCTCTCCCCTTCTTTATCTCCTTCTAAAATACAGACAGTCTAATTTTTTAGGGGTAATAATGCTGAAATTTTGTTGAGGTTAGGCATTGGTCATATTGAAGTCTGAACAATAATCCAAGCTTTAGTTTACATGGCATCAGGAGGTTATTTATCTGGTCTTGCAATACATTAGACCTTTAGTATACCAGCCATCACTTATAAGGTATACAAAATGATGAAATGCATGCTGTATGCATGAGATGAGTCCTGCATATAAGTTGCTCTCAGCTCTGAACTGCAGTGTCTTAAAAAACTACTTTTCACTGAGTCTTAGACTAGAGTGTGTGGTCGAAATCAACCATTAGAAATACTGTATATAGTAGTACGCCACAAACTACCTACGAGCAATATGTTTTTTGTTATAGTTTTTCTTTTTTGTTTTCTAGTTATTGAACATAATCACTTTCATTATGCTTTCAGATGACAGTGAAACATGCTGACTTGCTTAAAATAAAGTAGTCATAAAAAAGTATTCCTGTTACATTATTGATATATGAACTATTACTATGACAAATTAAATTTAGCTATCACTGATTGAACGGTAGCTTCTAGATGGCAATTTGATGCAAAGTTTTTGTTGTTATTATTATTTATTTATTTTTAAATCAAAGGTTGGATATAAGCTAACTTGCAAGACATGAGGAGAGATGCCAGTAAAAAAGAAGTGTATGAAAAAAAAAAGGTAACAAAAGATGGGATTAGTTCTGGATTATACAGGTTCTCAAAAAAACAAAATCTTGACCACTATCCGAAACTGGAAAAAAAATTATGCCAATCATAGTTTAAAAAAGAATGAATGTGGAAATACAATGGCTGAGTCGTAGAAATGTTTTGCAACACTTTATTTCACTTAGATCTGAAATAATAGAATTTCTAAAAGAACATGGAAAAATTGTAACTGAATTGGGGAATGACAAACAGTTGTGTCACTTAGGATTCATGACTGACACATTTCATCTTAACAACCTCAACAAACTGCAAAGAAAAACATCAGTTGGTTACTGAAACATTTTCAGCAATTATGAACTTCAAATGAAAATTGCATTTGAAGTTCATAAGTGAATTAGCACATTTTCCAACATGTGTGTTGTTTCCAAATAATGAATTAGAAAAGAAAACTAAGATTATGAAATTTTTGCCTTGTTTAGAAAAATTGTACATAGAATTTCAAGTTCAATTTTTTGATTTAGAAATGGAAAAGGACAAATTAAATCTCTTTATGGATCCTTTTTTCCGTGGACGTGGAAAATTATGAACTGAACTTCCAACTTGAAAATAACAGAACCACAGAATTCAGCACTACTGAAAAGTAAACATAACATAAAGAGTCTTATCTCGCTTTTTATAAGTCGATCTCAACAAATACAAATGTTTAAGAGGAGAAGGGATAAAAATTGCATCGTTATTTGGGAGCAAAAAGTACTGGAACAAACATTCTCTCTCTCTCTCTCTCACATGAAATGAAACAAGTCCATTATGTACAAATCTTACAGATGCAAATTTGAGAGAGATATAACAGCAATTTCCGATTTATCAGTGCATATCCAAAAAATTGACTCAAAAAATGTAACATATCACATTAAAATGCTATTTTCAATAAAAATATCAATTACATTTTATTTTTCCCTAAAAATTCATGTTGTAAAATATGCAGTCTGCATAAGTGTAATAATTACTTGATTTGGCCTGCGGCAGCATCTAAGTTGCACCCCTGTTTTAATTAACAATCTTTTCCTTATAACCCTATTTGACTTTCAATCTGGATGTTCTTCACTTTATGTAAAATTTATGTAAATTAGGGAGTATAAATTTTGCCACAAATTTTGTTGGACTAGTTGGTAGAGTGCATGCTCTCTATTCTCCAAGAAATAGGTTTGTGGGTTTGTAATAGCACTGTGAGCATCAATATTTTGGAATGTCTAAGGGGGAGATAAATTTCATCACCTGGTGTGAGATCACAAGTTTGCTTACTAAAGATCTGAAGCATCTTAAAAAAAATTCATTTAATCTCTAGAGCAAGGTTTCTGGATTATCTAACCCTTAGTCTACTCACAGTATTGATATATGGAGTACAACCTTCTGTGAGTGAGATTCATTTAAACTAAGTTTTCATCATGTGGTGACTATGACTACCATATGGTGAAAACACCATGAATCACTCAAAGCAAACACTCCAAATCAGAAAAATATTCGACTGTTGTATACTTCCAGTCATGATATATGGAAGTGAAACATGGACTTTGATGAAAAAATTGATCAACAAGTTGAGGATTACTCAGGAAAGATCATTACTTGGTTATATACTACACAGAAAGCACACTACTTGAATCAGAGCTCAAACTAGATGAGAGACATTATAACAGCCAATAAAAGATTCAAATGGCAATGGGTAGGTCATATTGCAAGAAGTAACACTTAAAAATGGACAAAATTGATATCAGAATGGTATCCCAGAGATGGAAAGGAAGACCAAAGAGATGGTGGAGAATATGAGGTTGATTAAAGAGATGAGTGGAACTCACCGGTATAGAAAATCTCAAGATAGGACTGAATGAAGGACTCTGAGAGAGGCCTTCACCTAGCTGTGAATGGAAAATGGCTGATAAAGAACATGACTGCCATCTTACTGGAGCCTAAAGTAGCTTGAAATTACCATATTTGTTCTCCAGAACAGGGTTTCTGGAGTAGTAATACTAAGCCCAACATAATGCCAATGTACTACAGCAGACATGCACCATAGCAAACTTCACTAGAATGAAATACAGAAGAGACCAAGCTAAGTACCCTAGAACCAATACTATTTTACATTCACTGTTGCAAAAATAAAAGCACAAAACTAGCAAAATGAATTTCCTCGTAAATTACTGCTGTTGGGAGTAATAGGAAGTACTGCATAAAATTTATTTGCATTTCATATTAAAATTAAATAATAAAAGGAAGGAGAAAACTGTAGCTGAGATCAGCTAACAAAGAAAACAGAGGAAATCAGAACACAATGAAACTGGCAAGAAATAGAACAAATGAAATTAGTTGAAATCATAAGGAGGGGGGGGGGGTTGGATCTGGAAAGTTCTTATAAACACCTAGAACAAAAATGATATTAAAGCAACTGATATAACCACAAGGAAGAACGTTTATTTTTCACTCGGTTAGACTATAATAAATTTAGTTTAATCCTTTATCCAAGTGTGAGCAAACAAAGTTTGTGCCTGAAAGTATCTTCAGGACTGGGGTAAGGTAGTACAACACCGGGCAACCCGTTGCAAAGGTGGAGCAAGCTAACATCACTCCTATTTGCAACGAGTTGCCCGGTGTTGTACTACCTTACCCCAGTCCTGAAGATACTTTCAGGCACAAACTTTGTTTGCTCACACTTGGATAAAGGATTAAACTAAATTTATTATAGTCTAACCAAGTGAAAAATAAACCTTCAACATCTTTCTCTAAATCCAGAGTAATTTAATAAAAAGGTGGCACACTATTTGGCAACTCCTATAGGTAGAGATGACCTTGCTAATGCTCCTGCCTGGTATCTCCATTTGGGCCTGGCTCCGACTGAGGAGACCTCAATAAAGGTCGAAACTAGTCTGGGGTGGCCCTTCCATTAATGCATAACATTATACATATCCACAAGGAGATGTGTTTTGCATTATGGAAGATGCTGAGATAGGAGAGATGTAAGCTTGCTCCACCTTTGCAATGAGTTTCCCAGTGTTGTATTACCTTACCCCAGTCCTGAAGACACTTTCAGGCGCAAACTTTGTTTGCTCACACTTGGATAAAGGATTAAACTAAATTTATTACACAAGGAAGAACATATGAGGATATAAAAACATAAGTTATCTTCATAACTCTGCTATTAGTATGTTCTTTCTTGTTATATCAGTTGCTTTAATATCATTTTTGTTCCAGGTCTTTATCAGAATTTTTCATACCCCATCGTATATTGTCAATGTACAATGAAAGCACAACAGTAGGAGATGTATAAGAAGGAAAGGAACTACAGAAGTATGAAATTATAAAAATAAAAATCCAGAATGCATGTTTAAATTCTGGAAGATTTCAAGAGCTTAAATTAGGGACACCTGAAATCTTTAGAGTGAACTAAATACATATAAGTCTGTATGTAGCATTAAATTAAATTCCCTAAAAAAAGACTTGCAGTTAGCTTTATAACGGGTCACCTGCAATTACAAATAGAGAAAGGTGGAACAAAGACATAATGATGGACACTAGATCTCTGTCACCAATTAGAAAGCTAACCATTTGCACCAGCTGTACCAATTCCTGTCCTTAGGCAACTAATGCAGGCTAGTTGTTCACTTGCATTCCTTCCCTGTTTGTAATTGAAGGTTATAATGTTGACTAACTGCTGAAGTCTTCAGGTTGTTTTAAGTATTAATGGTATGGATCAATGTTACCTCTTAACTGTGCACATGCATACAGTGGTCAAAAAAGGGAGTGTAGACAATATTTTTCTTTCAGAATTTCTAATTTACAGTCAATAAATTTTGAATGTATTATGAAAACAAATTACATGATAAACCATACGTCACTTATTCTATTTAGCAATTTCTCCAATATCTTCACTCAAATATTACTCTATTCTTCCCATTCTTACTTAATACACTAATTAGTTACTTTTAGCCTACACCATGTGGGTGAAATGATGTTGATGTCAGCAAGTTGCAGACATTTTTTTTTGAGTGTCTGCTTCTAGATAGTACATTTTCATTTGACCTCATGCAAATAGTAACGGACTTTTGTAGCTATACAGATTTAAGTGAATTAATTTAGGGTCTGTAACTTGTGACTTCCGCTATTGTGAGCACAGGCTACCACACACATTGAGTCTGAGATTGGAAACTTGAGCAGATGGGCTGGCCAAAATTAAGAGAGAATATTGGTACAGACTGCCCATATTTAGTTCACTATGATGATTTCAGGTAAGTGACATTAAGGTATTATAAAAGTTTTAAATTTAAATATTAATTCTGGATTTATTTTTATATTCTTCTAGTTCTTTCTTACATGTCAATTATGATTTTCCAGCATTTCCTTTTGTTTTCTGAGTGAGAGAGATATCAGTCTTTTATTCCCATTGCATTCACTATAATCTTATGCTATATACCACAGTTCCCAGGTATTGCTACAGCAAAACAACACAGCTATACTATAAATATTTAGCATCTTTTGTGGGTAGAATTTTCATCAAAAACTTTCTTGAAATGGTAAGTAGGGAAATTCCTCTCTTATTCTGGCTATATTTATGAATTGCGCTCTTATAAATAGTGAAAAATTTTCATTAAGTATTTCAGATCAAATATTATCTACTTCTACCCTCCACATTTAATGAGGTATCAAATAAATTAAGGTTATGATTTCCAGAAATGCACTGCACTTAGAGTATTAATGAATTCCTTCTGAACATTTTCTGTTTGTTTAATTTAGTAAATTTTTAACAATTATAGATATCTAGAATATCCCATTTCTACATTGCTCCATTATCTTTAATTCGTTTTGCTGCAATCTTTTTTTATTCCACAAAGAACAATTAAGTGGATGGTGCAAGATGAAAATATTCAGAAAATATGAGTTAAGTTATATCTTAATTTTGTGCAAGGGCTTAGGTTCTATCAAAAACAAGAATTGTTAAAACACTATGAGTACAACATTGGTATAGCAACTGTGCTAAATAGGAATCTTAAGAGTATGCTGAATGTTTACATAGGTGTGAAGCAATTTTATGATGAATAACACTAGAATTTCATCTTGCATGCATTTGTCCATAATAAGCTTCTTCAACCTATGATCTATGAGGCAATCTGAGCTGTATTATCTCATGACTTGCACTGTTATCGCTGACATAAAACTAGCTCCTGCTGCAAAAAAAGTTATCTTATTTATGACTTATTTTTTAATGGTATTAACACCAAACAATTTTAACAAAGAGATGTTTTATAAACTGCAAATATTTTTTGCTGAATTTCAAATCAGCATCATCAGAGCACAACATACTTGTACACGCAACAGTGAGTGAGTGAAACAATACAATTGCAATGGACAAAAGATCTAAAGTCCTATTTTTGGCACCCTCTAACTGGAAAAAAAAAAAAAACAGCTATGCGGGAATTTCTCTTAGGATAACAGTCTCCCAAATTTTTGGCAAATTAATGCAAACGTATTTGTTAAGGTTAGGAGAATTCTTCAAAGCCATTGCTGACTTAACAAATCTTTCCGATCTGTAACAACCCCTAAATAGTACATTCGTTTTCCTCCATCTAATCCCGTGTGAAGGAATGTTCAAAGCGTGGTCTGCTAGTCCTGACTTCCCATAGTAATAGTAGCAAATGTATTTTTCATGTTCTTCCAGGCGGATGTTAACTGATCTTCCTGTTTGCCCATAACAGGCCACGTCACAAGGAACTTCATACACTCTTGGGTGTGCTAAAGGGTGAAGTTTATCCTTAGGCAAGTAGATCAGAGTTGCTAGTTTGACATGAGGTTTGAAAGTGGTGTGAAGGCATGTTTCATCAATACTTCGGCTATCTTTTCTGATGTACCTCTGACATAGGGAATAGAAATGGTCATGTTGTGTTCTTGTGTATTAGGGGAGGGCAGGGTAATGGGACTATGTAGTATTTTATCTATTTTGCAGGAATTATAGCTGTTGGTCAAGAACATATGGCATAGATATTTGAGTTCTGTGGTCAGGGCTATATCGTTAGAGCAAATGGCTCTGTGTATAAGTGTTTTTAAAATGCCATACTGTTGGACTGGATGATGTTGTGATTGTTTATGTAGGTATCTTCCTGTGTGTGTGTGTGTGTGTGTGTGTGTAGGCTTTCTGTAAATGGAAAAAGATAGTGATCCATCTGAAAGAAGGGTGACTAATGTGTCAAGAAATGGTAAACAGTTATTCGATTTTTTTTCTACTGTGAAGTGGATTTTGGGGTGTTGGCTGTTTAGGTAGATGACAAACGCATCCAAAGTGTCTTGTCCATAGGGTCCAGATGGCAAACACACATCATCTACATAGCATAACCACACTAGTGGCTTGTATGTAGCTGTGGTAAGTACTTTGTTTTCAAAGTGTTCCATGTAAAAATTTGCTAATGGGGGTGGGAACCCATAGCAGTACCATTAATATGTTTGTAGATTTTTCCTCCCCATGTCAAGTAACCTACATTTATAGTAAATTTAAATAATTCAAAAATATCAGGGGGAAATTTAGACTTAAATTAAGAGTGTCTATAAGGTACATTTGTAAATAAAGAGGTGACATCAAAACCATTATGTCTGAATATTTTAGGATAAGATTTTTAAATAGTGTTTTGAAATGGACTGAATTTTTTACAAAAATAGAGGAGTTGCCAGTAAGGGGGGCAAGTGACTTGGCTAAATGCTGGGCCAGTTTATATGTGGGACTATCTATGCTATCGACTATGGGCATAGGGGATAATAGTTTTGTGGATTTTTGGTAATCCATAAATACGAGGTGGTTTACCATGAATTGGTTTTATTTTCTTGATGATTTCTTTGGGCCATGACATCACTTTTTTCAGTAATTTTCAGACTTTTTTTTTTCCTTTGAGACATAGTGGGGTCTCAATGTATAATTTGATTCGTCGAACAGTCACATAGGAGATCTTGCATTTTTCTGTTATAATCTTCTTAATTCATGATAACTGTTGCATTTCCTTTATCGGCTTTTGTAATAATAAAATGTAATAATAATAATTGGCCAATGGCTATAATCCCTACAAAATAGATAAAATACTACACAGATCCATTACTCTGCCCTCTCCTCTAATACACAAGAACATAACATGACCATTTCTATTCCTTATGTCAGAGGTACACCAGAAAAAATAGCCAAAGTATTGGTGAAACATGGCCTTTGGACCACTTTCAAATCTCATATCAAACTAGCAACTCTGATCTGCTCGCCTAAGAATAAAGTTCACGTTTTAGCACACCCAGGAGTGTATGAAGTTCCCTGTGACTTGGCCTATTATGGGCAAACAGGAAGATCAGCTAACATCCGCCTGGAAGAACATGAACCCCTTGAAGAATTCTCCTAACCTTAACAAATATGGTTGCATTAATTTGCCAAAAATTTGGGAGACCGTTATCATAAGAGAAACTCCTGCATAGCTATTTTTTTGTTTTTTTTTTAACGTTAGAGGGTGCCAAAATAGGACTTTAGATCTTTTGTCCATTGCAGTTGTATTGTTTCACTCACTCACTGTCACGTGTACAAGTGTGTTGTGCTGTAATGATGATGATGCCGATTTGAAATTCAGAGAAATATAAGCAGTTAATAAAACATCTCTTTGATAAAAATTGTTTGGCGTTGTTAATGCCGTCAAAAAATAAGTCATGAATAACTGTCAACACCTAAGCTTAAAAGTTATCTTAGTATTTGATGGAAGCAGATTTACTGCTGGATACTTCAGTAATGTTGTCAAAATTCACCTGACTATCTCTTTATTATATAAAACAGCACACTATTTTTATTCCTGATGTGCTATTCTGGAGCTAGAACAGAAACTAAGCAATTACTAAATAGATACTATGACTTTTTTCATGAACACTGAGTGATTGCTTTCCTACACATGGAATTCTAATATAAACCATAAATATTTAAAATAACCAATAAAATGATGTATTACTAATTATACTTTATGGTTTGACAAACATTTTCCAATGTAACAATATATTTCAATCTCCTGTTTTCTTATTACCTTATGCACTGAATATCTGATATTGAGATAATACTAGTATGCATGTTAATAGTTAATGTTTTTTTTTTTGCTTTTTGAATGCCTTTTGAGTTCATTTGAAATTTTAAACTTTATATTAAGAAAGGGAAGAAATAATACATAAAGAAAAGAATTGCTAGAACTTCAAATGAAAATAACCGCTGACAATAGCAATATCCAATCCATAGGATATCTTTCGTAGTGAGCAATGGCATATTCTAGCTTTGCAACTTCTGGCATTAAACACACTGAACCAATATACAGCTTCTGAGCACATTAAGTTATTGCATTTATAGATCTACCTAGCTGATATTCCAAAATCTAAAGAGTTCTGCAGGTTAATTTGCCGAAATCAAAATTAAAATTTCGAATTTAATGTATACAAAATAAGCTGAAATAATATTTTTTACATTAATTTCTTCAATAATAATATTAGTACATTATGTCTACCTAAATGTTATTCATCAAGGAAAATAAAATATGGACTAGTATTTAGGTAATCCTTCTGGATTGTCAAGTTAAAAGATCTCCAACATGTGAAATATCTATTAATATTAAGAATTGCAAAAAAGATTTCATGAACACATTATGTTAATTTAATAAGAGAACAATAGTTTGGCATACTTATATTATTTATTACTGAATGCATCTAAATTGCGGCACTGACATCATATAAAAATGGTGTATCTTGTGCTTTCACAACTAGCATAGATTCCAAGATGTAAGCATTGAATTTGCACTTCAAAGAGCTATCAATCAATCAAATTGAAGGTTATAGCACTGTTCTCTTAGAGAAAGGTTAACTGTTAGATTATCGTAATATCTTCCATCTGATACACCTATTTAGAAATAAATGCTGAATTAAAATCAAAACAATAGCCACATCTTTATCTTTTGATGCATTTATATGTATATATGCATACAAAATTCATATCTGCAATTTAAAGTAACTGGCCTATTATTTGACTTGTCAATTATTCATCTAGTCAATAGCCTGGCAGAGCTGGGCAAAATGATTTTAAACAATGTACTTCAATTATCAAGTCTGACTGGTTTTTAACCTCTCAAATACTGGCTAGCTTTAGAGAGGCTTAATTTAAATGTAAGTGTACTTAACTAATGAGAATACAATAATCAGATTTTAATAAGGTTACCATATTTTCAAATCTTGAAATCAGGACTAGCATATTTCATGTCACATACAATGACCAGCTGGTTGGACAAATAGTTAGTACTTTTGTTCTCCAATAAACAGGCCATAGATTCAAATCTCCTATGCATGGTCTGGGATTCATATAAGAAGCATGATATCATCAGATGACAAGCTTTTAAATATATACTTTAATACGTATGTAGTGCTATATGAAAACTAATTATTACATTAACATTTATCATAAGACGATACTTTATGCAGTAATTTGGTATTATTTTTAATCAATTTAAAATCTAGTATGATAAAATGACAGAACATCAGAACTCAAAATACACTTTTCATATATGATTGAGTGTTCAAATATTATTCATAACAGATAATCTTTTTTCTGAATAGCCAAAATACTGAGTAAGCAAAAGAAAAGTCAATAAGTAATTTCAATACTTATATAAAAATGATTGTAAGCAGTTCCACTGTAAAAAGATGTTGGACAGCTGTTGTTCATATTGCTATAGTTTTAGCAGAAATGGGGAGAGGCATAATGAATGCTAGTTCTACAAAGCGCCCATGGAAATATCCCAAAAAGAAACACACAATGTGGAAACTGTTCATCTATGAGACAGTGGGATAATGTGTGTGTTAGAGAGAGAGAGAGAGAAAGGGGGAGGGTTCCCTAACTCAACCAATTTGGTCTCTTCTGAACAGAATCTTAAGAATATTTAGGGAGGTTATAGGTCTGGAAAGAAGTGATGTCTTGAGCAACAAGGATGTCAAGTTTTACTGAAGCTGAGGATGCTTAGAAGTGATATGCTACATTAGACAGGCAGGGAGAGACAACACACAAGTCTGAACACATCAAGGCCATGGAGAATGAAAGAAAATACATATCAGGACTGGCAGTACATAAAACCGAAATTAAACATCTAGTATTATGGCAGAAAACTGAAATGTTCACCACAGATCACAGATTCTTCAAGTGCTTTCAAGGAGTCAGCTCAAATAATAATACACCCTCAATAGTACAATCAAGAAATAAGGGAGAATTTTTACATCAAGTTTGGTTTTCTCTCATTAAACACAATACACATGCAGTTGCCAGTAGGTTGTAGAAGATCCATGAATCAGCAAATACCCTCAGGGCACATGTGCCCTTTCCATTATTATTATTCCTGTTTTCAAATGTTTCACAAAGTGAATGTTACCTGTTTGTAATCTGGTTTTTATTTCATATTTTTAGTTTATTCACTTATTTCTCCTGATGGTGTGAAGCACATGAATTTCACAAAACATCAAGTAATTAATATAAACTATTTTAAATTCCAGCCATTTTATGTAGGAAAAATACCAGCAACACAACTGTATTATGTACTCATTTTATAGAAGTTTGTGTAATGAAATTTGGGACTACTGGATTAAAGACAATGGTATAATGTGAAGAAATGTCATTGCACCTGGAGCATGGCCTGGTTAAACAGGGCTCCTATGTTTTAGTCAAGGAACCAGAGCAAACACTGCAAAGTTAGCTATTGGAACAAACTCAATATATGAAAAATTCAAATTGGACATAGAATTTATCAGCATATAAAGTATAAAATGAAAGGAAGTTGAATATGAAAGAACTAGAGAAGTACCATCCATCCATCAATCAGTGGTCCTAACAGGCACTTAAGTGCCCATGACCTAATAACTATTCATGGACTTTGCAACCGTAACTTGAGGATAAGGTGGTTAGTCCTATGCCACCCAGTGTGTGTCCAATAACTGTAGATTCGTGTTTGCCTGTTCTGGGGGATGAAAACAAGTTTTCAGGTGAAAAAAATCTCCCATCAGCAACATATGAGACAAACTAACTCACCTTTCATCAAAAGAGACCAGATAAAGGTTCCTCATGTTGCTGATGAATCAAACTGAGGTCTTTCTGACCAAAGGGCTGTGTCTATATAGACTGAGCTACGGAGGCTCAGAGAAGTACCATATGAACATAATTGGTTACTTAGACAAAGAACACTAAACAGCAAGATTCTGCTAAATAATAAACATAGGATGTTATAATAAATTTAGTTTAATCCTTTATCCAAGTGTGAGCAAACAAAGTTTGCACCTGAAAGTATCTGCAGGACTGGGGTAAGGTAGTACAACACCGGGCAACTCGTTGCAAAGGTGGAGCAAGCTTACATCACTCCTATCTCAGTATCTCCCATAATGCAAAACACATCTCCTTGCAGATATGTATAATGTTATGCATCAAGGGAAGGGTACCCAGATTAGTTTTGACCTTTATTGAGGTCTCTTCAGTGGAAGCCAGGCCCAGAGGTGGAGATACCAGGCAGAAGCAATAGCAAGGTCATCTCTACCTATAGGAGTTGCCAAATGGTGTGCCACCTTTTTTTATTAAATTACTCCTATTAAATAATTCTTAGTTATTAAATAATTAAATTACTCTTATTAAATAGGATGTTATATTGAGGGAATAGTGTTAAGCAAAAGCAAAAAGTAAGAATAGCATTTAACACTAAACACAATTCAAGCAGAGTTATGGACAACATTTTAAAAATGAAAAACTGGGCAATAAAACTTATTTGTGCCTAAAGTCACAAGGATCTGTTTATTTTAATCCTTTACTGTCTCTGTAAAGAGATTTTTTTTAGAACGAGAGTTCATTCTGATTGGTGCAATGACTTTTAACTTTAATCCGGATAATCATTGACTCAAGACAAAAAAAAAGATATATACATTTAATGAAACTAAAACATTATATACATTTTTATAAAATTATATAAATAACTACAAGGCCTTCTAAAATAAATTTACACTTTAGACATCTCCTTATCTTAGAAGAGTACAATCAATCAATCACTCTCTGACTCTCTCTATAACTGGTTTAACATATACTTAACCGTGTCTACCAGACTAATCACTGTTTACACAAATACAAAATGTTCAGTCAGTTTTCTTGTTAGGCCCTTTCCTGAAAACATAGAACTACCTCTTCACTTCCAAGTGATTTTTTTTTTTAAATTCCTTATTTAACATATGATTTTTAAATATTTCTCATGTTTCACTGGAGTATAAATATTCTTACCTCTCGTAGTTCAAATTGTCGCACAAATGACCAATTTTTGTACCAGAGAAAGAAGTTTATTCTACTACTTCATAAACAACAAAAACATGAAAATTAATCATTAAATGGAAATCTTAACAGTGGGTACAAAAGGAGCCGATTACTTCTGCACAATCTGAAAATACTTATAGTGAATTAAATCAGCTTTCCAAGTAAAAATCAGCCACATGTAAGCACCCGCTATGCCTATCATATGAAGCAAAGATAGCAGCAACAAAGACCAACAATGAACAAGCACCCCATGTCTTGCCAGCGCAGTGCCGTTGATCAAATGCATGACTCAATACAGAGGAGAGAAAGCAGACTTATTAATGACTCATCTCTTACCAACTCACTATTCCCACTTTCACACAGATGTTTGGTTTCCGCAATGTGTATTTTACAAATATTTTCATGGGAAATGTTCATCTGAAATAGCATCAGTAATTCTCCCACTTAGTACTAAGCTTGTTGGAACACGTGCAGCTGCTAATCAACATCCCTTCACAGTGCACCTTGAAATTCACAGAACAAGTTTCTTTTCCTCCTCCTCTATCCCCGCAACTGCTGTATTGTGGAACAGTTCCCCCTCCTTGTGTTCCCCAAGGAATACAGAGTCTTTTAAATAAATGTAAACAAGTTCCTCCTTTCCCAATCTACTACACACACAGTACTAATGTACTATAGGTAGATCAACCAACCTTTCATGTATTGGCTCAACATAAAAATGTCCTCATTTCATAATGCATAATCTTACACTTATGCAAGGATACATGCTATACTCTGTACAGGATATCAAGGATCCATCATCTCTGGAAGCAGATCCTAATTTTATTTTATCCCTGTAAAATGGAATTCTCTCACTCTTCTTCCACTCATTAGGAAATATGCTTATGTTGATTCATGTTGAATAATCAAGTCAGATGTACTGTTAATTCTTTTGTACATTCTTTCAGCAACCTTACTGGCATCCTATCCAATCCTGATGCCGTGTTCAAATCAGGCTTTTGCAATATCTTTAATATCTCCAACTCATCCACTTCTATCCCTTCATCTAATTCCACCTCAGTACCCAGATAGCTAGTGAATTTACCTGGGATGTATACATTACTAAAGTGAATGTTTAACAACTCAGCTATTTCTAAAGCATCTGATACTTTCCTACTGTTCATATTCACTAAGGTTATTATTCTTCTGGTTATTTTTCAACTTTCCCTCTCCACACAGTAAAAGATTCTCTTGGATTTCCCTTTACCTTTTAAGGTTAACTGCTTTTCATAGTCCTCTATCCACCCATAGAGCTGTTACTTTTCTAGCCTGTTTTTTATGCTGCTGTTAAGCTCTCTCTAGTGCTAGATCTACATTTTGTCATTATCATCATCATGCCTGTCAAGGATTTAGGCCTAGAGTGGCCTGTTTTTCTGCCTTACAAGTCATTGTTGACTCCCTAAAGAGGACGTCCTGGTTTTCTTTTTCCTAATGGTTTGTAATTTAAGGCTTGTTTTGGTAATCTTTCTGTTTTCATTCTTTCAAAGTGTTCCATCCGTTTATGTTTATATTTTTTAATTTTTTCCATTACTGATTCCTGGTTTAATTCTTTCATAATTTCTTCATTTCTTTTGTGATCAAATAGAGTATACTTTGCAGTTTTTCTCATTTTCATTTTGTGCAGCTCCTATTTCAAAATTTTATTCATCCATTTAATATCCATACGATTTTTAGGTAATTCACTACAAGTAGATTTGAATGAATAATACATATTCAGATTTTATCTCATAGATATATTATTATTATTTTTTTTTTATTAATACTAGATGTATTTCTTTGACATGCTTTGCTGTCAATGTGGCTGACAAGCATATTCAGGAGATTATTTAACATAAGTAAAAAATGACAAAAAACTAAATGCTTTCTAATAGCTGCCATTTCTATAAATTGAAAAGACTGGAATGACAGTATAATCAAGTGTATCATTTCTTGGCTTCTATAAAACAGACATTGTCCTCTTTCAAATAGAGAGTGATCCTTGCAGACCTATTTCCTCCTGACATCATTTTTGTTAAGGTGATAGCTAAACTTGTCTCTTCCATCACTGTCTCAAATCTTCATTCTTTACTTGGAAAGAAAAATTTTACTACCAAATATATGGTCTAGCAATTGGCTCACCTTTTATCGCCTCCTATTGTCAACTGATAAATGGACAAATTTAAGGAAGTAGGTATAGCACAGGCGACCTTAAAACCATGTTTGGTGGAGATATGTTGATATCTTTATCATTTGGAAACATACAAAAGCTTTGAAGATTTTCTATATTTCCTGCATAATCGCCATCCAAAAATCAAATTCACATTAGAAACAGAAAAAGATGAAAAATTACCATTCCTAGACATAATTGTCAACAAAAACATTCTCAGAGGATTACTATTAGAAGGCAATTCTACAGGAAAGAAACCCACAATGGCAGGTACCTATAAGCAAACTTGTTCCATGACCTTCAATAAAAATTATGCATCATCAAAACTTTAAAAAAAAAGCACTATAAATATTCTAGAAAATGACAAAATTAAAAGAAAAGAAGAACTTCAAATCCTATTTCATCAGTTCCTTCAAAATGGCTACTAAAATAAAGTACTAAAGAAACTTATTTATTTATGAACAATTGTGTGATAATCCAGAAATTTGTTAAAAAGGACTAGTATCTAAACACCCCAACTCAACATCACCAGAGTTCAAAATTGGTACTACCAACATAAGAAGTTTGAATGGCAAAGAAATTGAGGTAGCTGAGGAATTGGATAAGTACCAGATCGATATAATAGGGGTGACTGAAACAAAAAAAAAAAAAAAAAAAAAAGAAAATCTGGTGAGATTTTTCTGAGCAATAAATACAAAATGTTATATTCAGGCAATGACAATCAGGGAAAAAAAAAGGTGTAGCTATAGTATTAACACAAAATAGGAGGCTAATCTTAAATGGCAAGCAATATCAAGTAGAGTGATGTGGGTAAAAATCAGAATGGGGAACTGGACAATGAGACTTATTTGTGCCTATGGTCCCACAGAAGGTTCCACTAAGGTAGAGAACTTGAGGAATTTTTTGAAGATTTAGAGAAAGCAACTGACACAATGAAAAAGGAAAAGTTGGTCCTTATTGGGGATCTAAATAGCACAGTAGGAAATGACTATCAGACAAACAAAAATATTTAGGGAAAATTTGGAGAAAAGAACAAAACTAATAATAATTGCAAATACCTGTTGGATATCTGCTCAGAATATCTGGATATTACTAACACAATGTTCCAATAAAAATGTGCACAAATTCACATGGAGAGAGGAGACAAGGAATAAGAAAAGTCTCATTGACTATGTTACTGTTGACAGGGATGTTTTCTCACCATACAGGACATTAGAGTGTACAGAAATTTGAAATTGTAAGTGATCACCATTTAGTCTTGAGCAAGATAAAATTGAATTTCATATTGAAAAGAAGAACATGTAAGAAAGTTTTAAAGTGTACAGTTGTAAACTGTCAAGATATCCTTGACAGTTTACAACTGAAAGTTGAGCAGCTTTCAGTTGTAAACTAGACTAAAATACACAAACATTATTCAAGAACAAATGAAATAGTTTGAGAACAGGAACCAAACTGGAGATTCAGTGGCAAGCTTTAAAGAAAACCCTGATTGATTCAGCCAGAGAAAACTGTGGTGAGGTTGTCTGCAAGGATAGAAAAATCAGAACATACTGGACACAGCAAGTTAAAGAGGCAGTGAAGGAAAAGAAGAAAGCATATCAAAAGTTCCTGGAAAATAAGTCAGCTTGTGCTTTTAGAGAATACAGAGACAAATGTAAGAAAGCTAAACACTATGTAAAACTAACAAACAAAAGTCATCAGAAGACTCTGATAAGAACACAGAAAATAAATATCAAGAAGGAGGCAAAACATTCTGGAGGCTGTTGAAAAAAAAGCTCAGAAATGGAGGGAAGAGTGCTCGAGAAGGAATTAGAGGTGATATGAAAACTGGTGAAAAAGATATCCTTGACATATGGAGTAATTACTTCTAAAAATTGGTCAATGAAACAATCAGTGACAGCACAGTAGTAAAAACCACTCAACAGGCATGCAATCAGGAATACATATTCATACTTGAAATAGAAAAAGCCATTAAAAGCCTGAAATGCAGAAAGGAAACAGGAGTAGATAATATTCAACCAGAAATGCGCAAGTATGGAGGTATAAAAGTCTTGCAGTGCTACACTGCATAGTTCAGAAGGCCTGGACAAAGAGACGAATTCCAGATGATTGGAGTAGAGCTCTCTCTCTCTCATAGTACCCATATATAAAAAGGGAAATAGAACTGAACATGAGAATTACAGAGGCATTTCCCTATTGAGTGTTCCTGGTAAGATTCATGCAAGTATACTTGAGAAACAGTTGAGAAGGATTGTGGAAGAAAAGCTTGGTGAAGAACAAGCTGGATTCAGGCCAAACAGAGGCTGTAAGGATTAGATTTTCACTCTACGACAAATAGTTGAGAAATCAAGGGAATATAACAAAGATCTGTATTTAAGTTTTGTAGATGTGGAAAAGGCATATGACAAGGTGCCAAGAGAGAAGCTATTCAATACACTGCAGTTATATGGTGTCAATGGGGCATTATATCAAGCAATACTTAGTCTTTATTTGAGTTATAAGTCAGCAGTTAGAATTAAAGTACAGGAAGATGGTTTAATGTTAAATTTGGTGTCAGACAAGGATGTACAATATCCCCCTCTGTGATTCATTATCTATATGGATCCCATTATGAAGGAAAGTGGTATTAAACCTGATATCAAAATTGGAGATGTTAATCTAAGCTCTTTATGTGGATAATGTTATAATTTTAAATAAATCCAGTACAATCCTGTAAGATTTCCTGACTAAATTGAATAACTGTTGTAATAAATTTGGTATGAAAATCAGCAATAACAAGACAAAGACAATGAAAATATCAAGTGCATCGTGAATGGAGAACTTATAAAACAAATAAAACATTTCAGCTACTTAAGCATGATTTTCAGTGAAGATGGAAAATTAAATATACAAATAGACAACAGAATCAACAAAGCTGGTGTGGTAGGAAGTCGATTAAATAAATTTATATGGAATAAGAGAGAAATTAGTCAAAACACTAAATTAGCTGTATATAAGACTGTACACAGTTTTCAAACCAATTTTAACTTATGGATATGAGAGCTGGGTTAGAAATAAAACACTTGACCAAAGACTAGAAACAGCAGATATGAGTCCAGAGAAAGATTAGAGGTGTGAACAGTGGCAATATTATATTAAAAACAAGGATATTAGGAAAGAACTTAACACTGTTAAGTTCTTTCCTAATATCGTTAATATTATCCTAATATTGTTAGCATTCCAGGAACGTGTTAGCAGAGCTAATCTCAGGTGGTATGGTAACTTAAACAGAATGGGAGAGGAAAGATTACAAAACAAGTGTTCTCTACCAGGCTGACAGAAAAAAGACCAAGATATAAATGATTCATACAGTAAAAAGTGCCTGATAATGATATCTACATACCATACATTGGCAATACATCAAGAAAAATAGTTCAAATAAAATCAGTCAACATGAGAACAGCCTTCAAACCAGTTTAACAACTTAGGAAGCTTCCAAAGTTTCCCTAAAGACAGTTCCATTTTATAAACATCCTGGAGCATACAAGATTCTGTGTTATTATGGAAAGATGTACATTAAATCAATCTGGGAGAAGTTTAAAAATCCATGAAACAGAACATGTAAGTGATGCTGAAAATAAAAGGGAATAGAAAAGCAGACTCAGTATATCCTTAAAGAACATCACACAGTAAATTGGCAAGCATCTGCCATGCCTTACTTAGAAGAGAATTACTTCAACAGATTGTTCAAGAAGTTT
Source organism: Typopeltis vanoorti (assembly GCF_054136105.1). Taxonomy (NCBI): domain Eukaryota; kingdom Metazoa; phylum Arthropoda; class Arachnida; order Uropygi; family Thelyphonidae; genus Typopeltis; species Typopeltis vanoorti. The sequence goes on along the minus strand of NC_143550.1, from coordinate 95,124,407 downwards.
TTTGAAGTCATTCACTCAAAAGAAACCAAGGACTAATCCTTCACGACATTTGTTAATCATTAATATGTGTAACATTCAAGACCTCTCCTATGCCAGCAATCACATACAGAGTTTACATAACAATGTAGAGATTGCATGTAATATGCCTAATGATACACACAATTAAACTATCATTCCAATCTTTTTAATATATAGAAATAGTGGCTGTTCAGAAACATTTAGTATTTTTGATTATTACTTATGTTAAATAACCTCCTGAAGATGCTGTCAGGCAGCATCTTCAAGAGGTTATTTATAGGCAATGAAACATGCTGAATACATCTAGTATTAATAAAGGTTTACAATTCAACTGTTTCCAAGTTAAAACCTGGTTATTTAGTATTCATCCATACAATTCTCCTTAAGACTCAGTTATAGCTTTTTAATAGCTATATAATTTATTCTCCTGAGTCCAGGAATGCAGTCAGTTATAGATTCTTTCAAGCATCCTCTGACCACTTCCCATTCAAAGCTTCCAACAACTCTCTGTGCAGTTCAACACATCCTTTTTTTTTTATTCATAGCTTTCACATGATTTGCCACTTCAAAAGTTAAAATTGCATGATCACTCTCTCCAACTGGAGACAAAACTACCTCGTTTATATACAAATGCTATTACTAGATTGCTCCATGTGTTCCTTCCATCATGTGCTGCTTAAAGCAGTTATCTTTCAGTAACTTTATAAATTCTTTCCTCTGTCTTGTATGGTTTCTCCTTACTATAGTCTATATTGCTATGTTGAAATCTCCTGTAATAATTCTTGTATTCATAAGGTCTATCTCTATGCAGTTCAATCTTTTCAGAAGAGCCCAGCTTGAAGTGTCCAACTAAGCATTTTGTTCTGTTAATCTCTATCTCAGACCAAGTAGCCTCAAACCCAGTGCCTGTATTATTTATACTACCACCACCTTAATCTGGGATCTATTCTTGTTTGATGTAATCAATCTGTAATCATTAGCAATCCTCTCCCATCCTTTCTTAATACACTATACATTCTATTCCTTGCAATTCATGTCTAGTGCTTTGTATATACTTAGGTAATTGTACTAGACTATTATTATCTGAAATTAAAGGTTTACAAATTCTAAAACTTGCTTAATACTTACTCCTGTTCTGAGACTTCCAGGAGTATCCCCATGGGAGTTCTCTTTAATCCAACTGTTTCCATTTTGTTTGTGAGTTTGTTTTTTAAGTTTCTTAATCTCAAAGAGGCATGAAGGAATATAACTGCAAAGATTTCAAAACAAGCTGCTTACAACTTAACATTTTGATTTTGCAACTATACAAAAACTATACCAATCTAAAATAATGAAATTAATAATGTGAATTTTTAGGCATAAAAAATTCATTTTATTTAAGAGAACAAAATAGCATATAATTAAAAGTGAAAAATTAAAACTGATTTCTTATTCTTCCCATAAGTTAATCATTCTGGGTTAGAGATACACAAGACTGCTATCAAACTGTCAAACAATGTCAGTGATATATTTAAAGACAACCATCCAACTGTATGTTGGTAGTCTCTGCCAACTTTTAAAAGGATTCATTGATGACTTGAAATGCCTTTTTACACATACTACACTGTAGCATGTGTACAAATGAAAGAGTCATCTACTTTGTTAAAATACACAGTGTCAAGATTAATTGTTTATAAACCAAGCAACTTTTTGTCCTTGAAATGAGATTAAACATTTGCAGAAAGTTAATGCTCATATTTTGCAAGATTTCCATGTTATTAGCCAAAACGTTTTCGATTTTTTAGCATGAAAGAAATGTGTTTTAATGTCAAAATTACTGTAAAAGTGTACTAGTATCATAGTGAGATCCACAAAGAAAGTAAGCAGGCATCCATGTATAAGATTTGGCACTCCTGCATTACATAGTAACTAGGATGTTACTATTATGTTAGAGGCTTAGATTTATGTCTAAATTGATTTTAAATTAGTACAACATGAAGGCAAAATACACTCTATAAATATAGATGGAAAAAACAGTTCTCTATAGTGTTCTTATTAGATGTTTCAGTTTTTTCACCTATGGTTTTATCAACTTAGTTAAAGTTAAGATCAAACTATATTATAATGATAACCCTGTTAATGTACTTTGGACTATTAAAAAACTTAAAAGGGGGGAGGGGCAGATAAAACAGCTATTCAAATGTTTAATCACTGATTTACAAATAGCAATTTTTTGTTGCAATAACATTTTACTGTAAGTATATGAATGCCAATTGAATGAAAAATATTCACACATCAGGTATATTCTTATGCATTTCAATCTTGAGATACTAGAAAAAAAAAAAAAAAAATACATATAACAGATTTCATAATTTTTTATGTAAACGCCACTCACGAATTGTTGTAAACCTACCATACATTAGTGCAATGAATTGGCAAAGATTAATTTCCAGAAATTTTCTGGAATACCTAATTGAGACCAAACATGGAATTTTCTTCAGGATACTTCATCCCCTCCAATAAACATGATGATCTCTTAGCACACAATGAAATTCTTCTTCTAGTAAAACATTTAAACATTGATGCCTGCAGTAGGATTAGAATCCATAAATAATGAGATTTATAACTGTTGATCAAACTTTCCAATCTAATATGGACCAAATTGATTGATGTTATAGTATCTATTATCATTTATTATATTTATATTCAGCAGATAAGAAGTTAGTAATGCTGTAAATTTTTCATGTGGTACTATCATATCCTGTACACCTCATGAGGGAAAATGTCAGAGAATTGATGATGATATTCAGCATGTCTTTTTTTTTTTTTTTTTTGAACAAGCGTATACTGTATTTACTCGAATATAACTCGCACATTTTTTCTTAAAATAAAAAATTGTGGTGTGAGATATATGCAGGGATTTTTGGAAACTAAAGTTTTTAAGAAAAAACTGAAAATGGGTATGACTTACCAAGAATCTCCTATTCACTACTGTTACTTCTGGCCTCGAGAGCGGTTTCCTTGTGTGCATCATCAAAGTCATCTTTAGGCCAGTAGAGATAGAGCAGCTATGAAGACATGCATATGACTGGTGAGGTATTAACAAAAGACCACGCGACCCAAAGATAAAGGCAATCGACAGTTGTTGAGTTGAAATGCTAATTCTCTTCAACCGAATTCCATAATATCTGAAACTGCCATAACAACATTCACTATATATTTTTCTTAGTTTTAAGATGTTCAAGACATGGTGTTTTGCCCGTTTATTGTTCCGACGAAACTTCTCATTATCAGCGGACTCGACTCACACAAAGTTTCAACCCTTCAGATGAATTTTATTGCTGCTTGTTTGCATTCAAGCTGGCAGGCAAATTCACATTATATGGCATGTCTCAGTTCGTGGTAGAATTTTATTTGAAGTTAGGCCTTTGTGATGTCATAATGACATTGAAAATTTCAAATGCAATCAAACAAACACTTATTTCATATAGTTGAAAAACTGGACAATAGTTTTTAGTTAGATACTGTGTTTCCAGTGCAACATATGGTTTTTCCTTGGGTCTATACAGCATAGTTTCTGTCATTAGTTAGTGCCGTTTTTATTCAGCTGTCTCTAATTGCATTATTTGTTGAGGAATATATTACACAGACTGCAAATGTCTCTGTACCTTATTCAGTGATACAATGAAACTACTTGTTTTTCTTACATCTGCAGTATAATGGCTGTTGAGAAGGATATGTTGTTTATCATGGAGAGCAAGTTATCGCCCCGACGTGAACGTGTTTAAACTTTTTTTTTCATGGGCGAGGTATATGTGACACTTTTTAATTTCTTTCTTCATAAAGTAAAATCAGGAATGCAAGTTATATTTGAATAAATACGGTATTACCATGGTTTTAATTTACCCTTTAATTCAAAATATTAGAAATTACAATCTGTGTCTTAGTAAGGAACTCCTTCACCTTTTAATACTTGTATTAAGTTTTCGTGATAACTGTTTAAGTTTCAAATAAATCAGTTTTACAAAATATTTAAAAATAACAAAAAAAAAATTTTATGGAGAATAATAAGAATGGAGAAACATGCCAAAATGGAGATTTGTTTACCAGACACACTTTATTTGCATCTGGTAAACAAATTTCTTTCTCTCTCTCCAACCCTTGCTCTTGCACTCTTGTTTTCATCTCATTTCCTCTTTTTTTTTTCTTGCTCTTCCATAAACTTCTATTCGTGTCCTTATTTTCTCATTCTCACTTTCTCTTACTTCCATTTTTGTTCTCCTTGCATTGTTTACCTTCCAGTCCTAATCTCTTCGATCACTCTTACCTCAACTAAGACCTCACAACTTCCAGTTTTCCTCACCATAACAGGTTTGCTTTCCAAATACCCTGTTCTCACCACCATTTATCCATGCAGCCAAAGCTATCATTACTACTTCGATGCTCTCATTTACTGTCATGCTACTTTTGCATGTCTGCTGTTATTCATTGGCATCCTCTACTCTCAATAAAATCCTGGTAAATCAGAGAGATCTGTTAGAATGTAGTGCTTCCTTTGTGTGCAATTAGAGGAAACCTCCATATAGCTTCTTATGGAATGCAGAGAACAGACAAGGGCTTCTGACCTAATGTCCAATTCTCACCGTCTCATGGTGCACCCTGTTAGGTACCTGGATACTGAATGAACAAGGATGGGCTGACAACTGGACATCATGTTGGAGGTTTAATGGAATATTTACAGCACTAGGAAAGGGATTAAAACTGAGTTTTAATGCTTCCAATATTTCGTCTCAGTCACTGAGACATCCTCAAGGATTACAAAAAAAACCTACTGTAACACACTCAAATACAACTCAATACTGAGTGAAACAAGTGGGTGACTAAAGTCCTCGCCCTTCATGGGTATTTATAGGAGGCCTAGAATGTAAAGCGGGATCTCTGATAATTAATGTTTCCCAAATTTTGGGAAGTTTTATGCAACCGTATTTATTTAAATTTGGTTGATTTCTGAATTATGCTGCAGATTCTAAAAACTCTTTCTTTTTTAAATTTACTATGGTGGAGCATGGTGGTTTTTCTCCAGGAGATGCTGTGGGTTGTATCCAAAACATAATCAAAATTTCAAACTTTCTAAAGATAACAGGAATGGGTAACAATATTTTCAAACCTAACCAAGTTCAAAAGCATACAAGAATAACATTTTATAAAGTTTTGGCAAGACCTTCCATATAGTAAGGAAGTGAATTATGGACCATTAAAACTGCAGAAGAAAAAATAATAGAAACTGGAGAAAAGAAATTTTTATGAGCAGTAGGCTATCCTCTCAGGGGAAAAAAAGGCTCAGGAATATGTAAAGAACTAAAAATACTCGGTATTGGACAAAATATACAAATACCAAAAGAAGTGGATCAAACATATTGATACAATTAACAGTTCAAGACAACACAAAAAGATACTCAAATATCACCCACTTGAAAGATATAGAAGTCAGGAAAAGATGGAAAAAAGGCTGTTGGACCTATATCCTTGAAAGGATGATGATGATGTGATGTAAGCAAATATCAGAATGGGAAACTAAATAATGGGACTAGTTCCCCATGCACAAAAGGCTATACTAAGGAAGAAGTGGAGGAATTTTTCAAGGCAGTTGACAACAAAAAGGGAAAAGTTGGTTCTTGTTGGAGATCTAAACATAGAGTAGTAGGAAATGATCACTAGACATACAGAAACGTTTTGGGAAAATTTGGAGAAAAGAGCAAAACTAATAATAATGATAAGTAACAGCCATTTTTGTTCAGGACATAGACTAGTTATTGCTAACCATGTTCCAAAATAAAAATGTGTACAAATTCACATGGAGAGAAGATGCAAGAAATAAGAAAAGCCTCACTAATGAACCCATTAGTTCAAGACACAAGAGTATACAGAAGATTTGAAATTGGAAGTGATTACCATTTAGTTTTGAGTACAATAAAATTGAATTCTTACTGAAAAGAAGTGTGTGCAAGAAAGTTTTAAAATGAATCAAAGTTGGGTATATTTCAGATGTTGACTGTAGACTAAATACACAAACATTATTGAAGAAAAAATAAAAGTTTGAAAACAAGAACCAGCCTTGTAGATACACTGGCAAACCCTGAAGAAAACTGATTCAGATAAAGAGGCACGTGGTGAGGTAATCTGCAAGACTAGAAAAATTTGTCCATGGTAGACTCAAGAAATTAAAGAGACAGTCAAGGAAAAGAAGAAAGCTTATCAAGTTCCTGATGAGTAAGTCAGCTTGTGATCTCACAGAGTACAGAGAAAAATGTAAGAAAGTGAAGCACTGTGTAAAAGTAGCTGAGCAAGTCATGGAAAGACTTTGTTAAGAACATAGAAAATAAATATTATAAAAGCAGAAATATATTCTGCAGGGTATTAAAAAGCTGAGAAATGGAGAAAAGAGTACTGTAAAATTAATCAGAAGTCTGGAATAATTACTTTGAAAGATTACTAAATGAAACAAGCAGTGACAGCATGGTGGTAGAAAACATTCAACAGGAGTACAATCAGGAATAGTATCAATACTTGAAGTAGAAAAAGCTATCAAAAGCTTGAAATGTGGAAAGGCAGCTGGAGTAGATGATATTCAACCAGAAATGCCTCAATATAATAGTTTTCCAACCCTTCTGAATTATGCCACGCTGCATAATTCAGAAGGGTTGGACAAAGAATAGAATTCCAGATGACTGGAGCAGAGCTCTCATAGTACCTATCTATAAAAAGGGAAGTAAAACTGATGCAAGAATTACAGAAGACTTCCCCTACTGAGAGTTCCTGATAAGATTCATGCAAGTACAGCAATCCCTCAATTAACGCACCTAATGCGTTCTTTAAAACAGGTGCATTAATCAAAAATGCACTAATCGAATATAATAACCTATGGGAAAATGTATAATTCGTTCCTCAGATTACTTTTTTAACCCTTAATTTTTTTTATATAAAAGAATTAGGGTATATCTCAGGGCCTAGTTAAAGGTAAACCATGAAGCTGAAAGACAATAAAACATATTCAGAATATAAATTTATTATTCTGCTTCTTAACAAAGAATTAAGCTAACATAGTTTGGCAGGCATTCTGTTTCTTTTTTTTCCATATAACTGACAGTATGGCCCTATTGCATCTTCTGCAAATTTTACTGGTTCTCTCTTCACCAGGGCCAGTCTCCAAGTACTGCTGCTTAAAAACTTCGATTGTACGAAAACTATTTTTAAATTGTTTCTGTGAAACCTCTTTGGGCTTGTCAGCGATTAAATTTTCTTCATATTCTTCAGGATATTCCCACTGTGCATCTAAAATTAGCAGGTCAGAATCACCCAACTTCTCAGAATGAGATTTAATTAACTCAGATTCATTTGAAAAGCCTCTAAAATCATTTGCACAATGTGAAAGAATGCTTCCAAACAGCTCGCATATTACTAGCAGTAATTTCATTCCAGTTTGCGACTTTATAACCAGGCTGAGATTTCTCTGATTTGCCTAGAAAAGTCTTGAAAAGCATTTGCTTCCAAAAAAAAAAAAAGGTCGGTTTCATCAACATCAAATATTTGTTGATCACAATAGTCCCCTTCTTATACAATTTTCTTCAAAATCTCTGGATATCTCCTTATCTGCACTGGCAGCTTTGCCTATGGTTAGAACATTATGTAGGCTATTTCTCTTTTTGAAACGCTCAAATCACCCAGAACTAACGTGGAATTCTTCTTTTCCATCATTGATAGTCCTTTCTTTCCAGGTTACAAAGAGACAATACTTTTGATTTAATAAGGCCAGTGTTTAGCGGAATCCGTTTTTGGTTACAATCTTCGATCCATGTAAAATGAAGTCTCCCTAATTCAATCATTATGATACTTTGATTTCAAGTGCATGCATGATGAACTTGAAGCAGCCTCACCTTTCTCTTTGTATTTAGCAGTTGATTCAGCCATTTTTGTGTTCTTGTCCATATCTTTGCTCTGGACTCGCCTTGTTCATTTTTCTTTATTATTTCAAGTTTTTCTTCCAATTAGATTACTTTTCGAATCATTTTTACACTTCTATTTTTTGCTCACTAATTCTTTTACTCATGATTAAAGGTTAGGAAAATAATTTTAAATAAAAAAGTAAAGAAAACAATTGCACAAGATATGATCAGCAAAATGCTATGTAATGCAGACGACATAAATTTTGGCAGTAAATTTGGAACATAGTGTACAAGGAAATAGTGTAGTATGCCATTAAAAAATAACTTTGTAAAATGTTTCAAACGGTAACTAAATTATTTCATCCTGGTGAGTGATTTTTTAAAATAGTTGGCCATAAAAAATGTATAGATCAAAAATTTTTAAAATCTGTAACATTATTTTTAAGATAGGCACACTAATCGAATTTGGGTATCGAAAAAAAATGATGCACTAATCAGGGGCACATTAATCAAGAGATTGCTGTATAGCTGAGAAATGGCTAAGAAAAATTAAGGAAGGGAGACTTGGAGAAGAACAAGCTGGAATCAGGACAAATAGACTGTCAGGATCAGATTTCAACTATTCCTGATTCCGATGATTTCTCAACTACTAGACAAATAGTTGATAACTCATGAAAATATAACAGATCTGTATTTAAGTTTTGTAGATCTAGAGGGCAAATGACAAGGTGCCAAGAGAAAAGCTGTTCAACAGTGTCAATAGATCATTATATCAACCAACAATTAGTCTATAAATTAAAGATGCCAAGAAATTATATTCTTGGTTTAATCCTTTATTAAAGTGTAAGCAAACAAAGTTTGCACCTGAACTATTTTCAGGACTGGATAACTCGTATAAAGAAGCTTATGACTTCATCACTTGCCTTAATATCCCATAATGCAAAGCACATATCCTTACAGGCATGTATAATGCTATGCACTACACATGTCCGTTATGGGAGGGGTCACTACCAAGACCGGTTTCGACCTTTACTGAGGTCTCATCATTGGGAGCCAGACCCAGAGATGAGACTAAGGTTGAAGTAATGCAGAAGTCATATTTTCGTATACGAGTACCCAAAAGGTGCCTCAGAAGACAGAAATATGAGATCTGATAATATTGGTGATAATACTGACAATAATAACTTCCTATCGAATAATATAATATTCAATAGGAAGTTAGTAATGATATAATCTTTTCACATAGTACTATCATAATATCTTGTACACCCCTCTGTATATATCTGGAATGTGATGATAAAATACGACTGATATTTATTTATCAGTTGGGAAACAAGGTTATCAGTAACCTGAAGAATGATTTTAAGAAAGAATGTAATTCAGAGTTGTAGAAGATAATTTAGAAGTTACGGACAGTGCACGATTTCTCAAACGAGAAAGAGGAATGCAATGTGTCAGTGAAATTGTGTGCTGGATTAACAGTCAAATGGAGAAGATTGTTGATATATAGAGAAGGAAAAATATGTGAAATATGTGAAAGAAAAGCCTTGTGGAATATCAGCACTAGTAGCAAAGAGTGAGGATAAAGATCCATCTAATATCACACATAATGTGCATCCAGAAAGAGAAAGCTGACAACTCAATTGCAGAAGTCAGAAAACATACCATATTGGGAATGCTTACTTAACAGGCATTTATGTCTTTGATCAAGTGTCTTAGAAATAAAGAGAAACTAATCAAGATTTACCCAATGAACGGTAATCTGGTTAGTGCACGATTTCTCAAACGAGAAAGAGGAATGCAACGTGTCAGTGAAATTGTGTGCTGGATTAACAGTCAAATAGAGAAGATTGTTGATATATAGAAAAGGAAAAATATGTTAAAGAAAAGCCTTGTGGAATATCAGCACTAGTAGCAAAGAGTGAGATAAAGATCCATTTAATATCACACATAATGTGCAACCAGAAAGAAAGCCGACAACTCTATTGCAAGTCAGAAAACATACCATATTGGGAGTGCTTACTTAACAGGCATTTATGTCTTTGATCAAGTGTCTTAGAAATAAAGAGAAACTAATCAAGATTTACCAAATGAAAGGTAATCTTGATAGTGCATGATTTCTCAAATGAGAAAGAGATCACCAGGGAACCAGGGCGAACAGCGAAACGTCAGATACTGAAACAACTCTGAAAACACACCCCAACTCAACATCACCAGAGTTAAAGATCGGTACTATCAACATAAGAAGCCTGAATGGCAGAGAAATGGAGCTAGCGGAGGAATGAGATAAGTACCAGATCGACATAATAGGGGCGACTGAAACAAAAAAGATAAAAACTGGCGAGATCTTTCTGAGTAATAAATACAAAATGTTATATTCAGGAAATGACAATCAAGGAAAAGAAGGAGTAGCCATAGTATTCAACACAAAATATGAGGCTCATCTCCTTGAATGGCAGGCAGTGTCAAGTAGAGTGATTTGGGTAAATATCAGAATGGGGAACTGGACAATGAGACTTATTTGTGCCTATGGTCCCACAGAAGGCTCTACTAAGGTAGAATTGGAGGAGTTTTTTGAGGCTCTAGAGAAAGCTACTGACACAATGAAAAAGGAAAAGTTGGTCCTTGTTGGTGATCTAAATAGCAGAGTAGGAAGTGATTGTCAGACATACAAAAATGTTTTGGGAAATTTTGGAGAAAAGACCAAAGCTAATAATAATGGCAAATACCTGTTGGATTTCTGCTCAGGACATGGACTGGTTATTACTAACACCATGTTCCAACATAAAAATGTGCACAAATTTACATGGAGAGAAGAGGCAAGGAATAAGAAAAGTCTCATTGAATATGTTATCGTTGATAGTAATGTTTTCTCCCTGGTGCAGGACACCAGAGTGTACAGACGATTTGAAATTGGAAGTGATCACTATTTAGTCTTGAGCAGGATAAAATTGAATTTCATATCGAAAAGAATGACATGTAAGAAAGTTTTAAAGCGAATAAAAGTTGAGCAGCTTTCAGTTGTAAACTGTAGACTAAAATACACAAACATTATTCAAGAACGAATGAAATAGTTTGAGAACAGGAACCAAACTTTGGAGATTCAGTGGCAAGCTTTAAAGAAAACCCTGATTGATTCAGCCAGAGAAACCTGTGGTGAGGTTGTCTGCAAGGATAGAAAAATCAGAAATCCATATTAGACACAGCAAGTTAAAGAGGCAGTGAAGGAAAAGAAGAAAGCATATCAAAAGTTCCTGGCAAATAAGTCAGCTTATGCTCTTAGAGAATTCAGAGACAAATGTAAGAAAGCTAAACAGTATGTAAAACTAGCTAAACAAAAGTCATGTGAGGACTTTGGCAAGAACATAGAAAATAAATATCAAGAAGGTGGCAAAATATTCTGGAGGTTGTTGAAGAAGCTTAGGAATGGAGGAAAGAGTGCTGTAAAAGGAGTTAGAGATGATAAAGGTGACATGAAAACTGGAATAAAAGATATCCTTGAAGTATGGAGTAATTACTTTGAAAAACTACTAAATGAAATAAGCAGTGATGACAGCACAGTGATAAAAAACACTGACCAGGGCATGCAGTCAGGAATACATATCCATACTTGAAGTAGAAAAAGCCATCAAAGGTTTGAAATGTGGAAAGGCAGCAGGAGTAGATGATATTCGACCAGAAATGCTGAAGTATGGTGGTATAAAAGTCTTACAGTGGCTGCACTGCATAGTTCAGAATGCCTGGAGAGAGGGACAAATTCCCGATGATTGGAGTAGAGCTCTCTTAGTACCCATATATAAAAAGGGAAATAAAACTGAATGTGAGAATTACAGAGGTGTATCCCTACTGAGTGTTCCTGGTAAGATATATGCAAGTATACTTGAGAAACAGTTGAGAAGAATTGTGGAAGAAAAGCTTGGTGAAGAACAAGCTGCATTCAGGTCAAATAGAGGCTGTCAGGATCAGGTCTTCACTTTACGACAAATAGTTGAGAAAGCATGGGAATATAACAAAGATCTGTATTTAAGTTTTGTCGATTTGGAAAAGGCATATGACAAGGTGCCAAGAGAGAAGCTATTCAATACGCTACAGTTATATGGTGTCAATGGGGCATTATATTAAGCAATACTTAGTTTTTATTTGAGTTGTAAGTCAGCAGTTAGAATTGAAGGAAGTACAGGAAGGTGGTTTAATGTTAAATCTGGTGTGAGACAAGGATGTACATTATCCCCTCTGGTATTCATTATCTATGTGGATCACATTATGAAGGACAGTGGTATTAAACATGATATGAAAATTGGAGATGTTAATGTCAGCTCTTTGCTTTATGCGGACAATGTTATACTTCTAAATAAATCTGCTACAAGTCTGCAAGATTCTCTGACTAAATTGAATGACTGTTGTAATAGATATGCTATGAAGGTCAGCAATAAAAAGACAAAGACAATGAAAATAGGCAGAATCATTGAAAATGTCAGTCAACTGTGTTGTGAATGGAGAACCTATGGAACAAGTAAAACATTTCAGCTACTTAGGTACGATTTTTAGTGAGGATGGTAAATTAAATATGGAAATAGACAACAGAATCAACAAAGCTGGTATGGTAAGAAGTCAATTGAATAAATTCATATGGAATAAGAGAGAAATTAGTTGGAACAATAAATTAGCTGTATACAAGACAGTGTTCAAACTAGTTTAACTTATGGATCTGAGAGCTGGGTCAGAAGTAAAACACTTGACCAAAGACTAGAGACTGCAGATATGAGAGTCCTGAGAAATATTAGAGGCATGAATACTTAAATTTAAAAAAGGAACTGAAGTGAGTGAAATTGGATGGTAATTCAATGGCAAAGATTGTTGGAAATAGACTGAATATATAATTTTCAGGCTGTAGGATAGATACAAGTGAAACAGGAAAGAAAGAATTAAAAAGGAAATCAAGGTTCATGAGTCAACTCTGGGGCACAGATCTTCAGAGAAAAAATAAAGAAATGACATAGAACTAGGAAACTTTTTGTTATTCAGTTTGGATAAGTTTCATCTGAACTCTTTCTTGTGAAAAATCAAAGGGGCACTGAATATTTGGTATCTAGAATGGTTATTCTCTATGGGTAAACAGGATTGGACAAGAGACCAGAATGCATAAAGTCATTTGGACATAGCTTGCAAGTTTCAGGATATGAGCCCTTTCAAAATCAGTTTGGATACATTGATAGTTTGCTGACAGCTATTTCTGGCTTTGGTATAAACAAAAAAGGAAGGTAGAGGTTTTGATAAGTCATTTGTGATATGCCCAGTTTTTCTTTTGCACAGTCCTGTCAAACTTTTCTTGGAAAACTCAAGGCAAGAATTTCAACTGGAATGGGGAATAAAGATTTCCACAAGAATTAAGAATTATTTAGTGCATATGTTTGGATCAGAAAGAAGTGTGAAAACAATAATCCAGCTAAGGAAATGAGGTACCCATGCCACAATGATCATTCCATTAGGCATTCTTATAATACCAGACAATATGTGGATAACAGCAGGTTATGTGATTGTTTCTCCTTGAGAGAAGAAATCAACACTAGACTGCATCAAAAATTGATGAGCCTCCGTAGCGCAGTTGTTATAGGCGAGGCCCTTTGGTCGGAAAGACCTGGGTTCTTTCGATTCACCTTTAGTGGGTCACATACAGAGGTAGAGGGTTTTTTCAACCGAAAACTCGGGTTTTCTGTCCCTCAGAACAGGCAAACCGGCCCACGAACATACACGAATTTACAGTCATAATCTACTCATAAAATTAAAATACATAATCCCTCATTAGGAAGGCTCAACCAGTCCTAAGGGATGGTTGAGGAAAGGGAAGAACACACAAATAAGATAAGATCAAAAATTGTTTACAGAGGATCATGCACAGTATACTTAACAGGGTCATCAGCAAGAAAGAGATCTGGAGTTTTGATGGGGTTATCAGGCAAGTTATGAGAAACCATCATCTCAGCATCTCTAACTGCTTGATCTGTGCAGCTGAAAAAATAAAGCCAGCTGAGTGTGTGTGAACATCAGAACCTCCAAGGAAGATGACCTCATTGTTAGGTAAGACAGACGGGAAAAAATCCACATTTAAAGAAAGGAAATCAAAGTTCAGAATGGTTGGCATCAGGAGAGAAACAAAAACAACAAATCATATACATGTAACCCTCGTACAACTCTTATTTATACAACGCGGTTTACAAACTGTAGTAACCCTTGTTCAACGCAGTACTTATACAACACGGTTTCGATAAAAAAAAAAGTCTACAAATTGTAGTAACCCTTTATCTTTTCATATTTTTTCACCCTGCATATTAAAAATCGAATTTTATCTTTGATAAATTTGCTTCTGCCTGTATCACGCATGTGGTTATAAGTAGAGAATTTATATTAGGGGAAATACCCTTTAGCATGCATGTATGTCAATTATTTATCGTATAAAGTGTTTATTGTTGAACATTGTCTTCATTTTCTGTAAGGAAAGTGCATTAAAAATCATAAGTGTGTTAATCTAAAGCTGAGCACTATTTTCTGGTGAGTTACATACAATATGTAATGCTTTTTTATGTAAAAATTTTATTTTTATAGTAATGGCCACTTAGAGGGCTTTTGCGATATGGTTGAAATCGAAATTAGTGAATTAATTGATTAGGAAATAGATTTAAATGAGGAGGAACTGGTACAGTTAATAGATGACGTCGAACCAAATGGCGGGAAAAGTACTGCCAAAGATTCTGATTGTGATGAATCCGTTAAAGAATTCAGTTTAAAGAAATTACAAAAAGATTGGACTTGGCAAGAAAGTTAGGAAGTTATTTTACGGATAATGATCCCTCAATGGAGCAGCCGGAAAATTCACGAGGCAATTGAATATTTGTTTAGCTCCATATTATGAACTTAATAAAAAAATTGCAGCATAGTGGTAAGCAAGGTCTTACCATCGTCTTCTCTCTGGTCATCCAAGCATTCATCTTCCTTCATATGGAAAAAGACCCCTGAAAATACCTATAAAAAAGGCACAATGCAGAAATATAACATTTAATAGAAAGTGACTGGAAGAAATCTGTGACAAAGGGGGTCATCTTTTAAGTTGGAATAGTAAGTGTATCAGATTTGAGATTAATCTTAGGAGAAATAATAATGTCTTGAACAGAAGCGGCTATCAATTTTTCCTAGTTTTCCCTTTCAGTCATTTCCGACCATACATGACTTTGTTGGCATTGTCCACAAAGTATTCCTGGTGAGATTTTTACAGGGTAGTTCACCATTGCTTTCCCCAACCCTCCAATTTTATTTAGGCTTGGGATCGGCATATTGCTGGGACACACTCACCTTTAGTTGAAAGAGACAACATAAAGGTTCCTTACATCACTGACAGGAATCAAACCCAGTTCTTTCCGACCAAAGGGCTTTGTCTATAGTGACTGAACTACGAAGGCTCTACCAATTTTTTTGAAGTTTGATAAAGCTGCGGATGAAATTTGTGCTAGGAAAGACTAGAGATGTAAGCATCCCAAGAGCAGTTTGATTATGCCTGGAGATCTGAATATTATCAATATTAAGAGGGAGTAAACAGATCTTTCTTACAAAAAAATAACACTGGCTTTATTTTGGTAGAAAATGATGTTCACTAGATTATTCTCACCGCATTACAGAATGATAATGAAATCACTCTATAATACAGTGAATCACTGTATTATACAGTGTGGAACATCTTGAATCATAAGAGTACTGTACTGTTTGTTGAATGAAAACATGGAACAGAGTATATTGTCATTAGCAATATTGTGGATCTGATTTGTGGTCAGTGAGAAAATGTCATTGTATGGGGGGGGGGGGTGAGAGAGAGAGAAATATAGCCCTAGAATATGCCAGATTAATTAATAAGAAATCTGAAGAGAAGAAACCATAACATACACTGAAATGACTAGAAAGGAAACTATTGGACTGGTCACAAAAGACTTGTAGACAGACCATAAGATGTTAATTGGAAAAGACTTTTTCTGCCAGACCTGATCGAATGCACTGAAAATGTTAAAACAACCACATAAGTTTCTCCAAATGCAGTACCAGTTTACTAAGTGAGTGAGTAATCATTATGTGGGACTGAAATTATCTGAACATTGATTGGGCAGTAGAGAAAACTCAAAAGAAGAAGAATTTAATGAGTTGTTGCAGGACATCTCGCTCAAGCAGTATATGAAAGAAGGAACTTGAGGTCAAAGAGTGTTCGATTTAATCATAGTGTCAGAAAGGGTCTCAGTTAACAATGTGACACTGTTTTGCCACCATTTGTTTATAGTGACCTTGGAAGCTAGAAATTATGACAAACTATGGAAAATATTATCTTTGGTTTCATGGTATCAGTTGCTGAATATGAAAGATATCAGCAATGCATGGGAAGCTTTGAAAAGGTGCTTAAGTGAAGTTTTATCTTTGAGGAACAAATAGGATAGGAGTGAAATAGATATACAAGCTTGTTAAGCAAGCGTTCCATAAGATTTGAAAGGAATATTGTGATTAATAGAGTGAAAGGAGTTATGACATATATAAAGCACAGGCCAGAGAAGGTAAGAGTACCATAGCACAGGCTAAAGGCACTTCAAAAGAATTTTATCATTATGCTGCAAGTAAAAGAAAGAGCAAATGTTAAAGAATAACTACTGAATGTAGATGGTACTTGTGTCAAAAGCTGATGAGATTGTTCAGATAACGAATGCTCACCTCTTTAAGATCTATTACCCAGATGTATATAACACGGCACACAGCACTACCATGGTATTGGATGAAGAGATAGAGTGTGTGAAAAAGCAGTTCAAGCTATGTTGCATAACCTGGATAATTCAGCTGTAGGGACAGATGGCATATCAGCATGTACGCTAAAGGAATGCTTAGTCGATTTGACTGGACATTTGACATGTTTGCATAACTTGAGTCTCAGCTCACAATAAATCTCACAGGAATGGCTTTTTCAATAGCCTCCAAAACATCACAAACTCTTGTGAGTTTGTGCACATTTATCATGGAACTTCAGGAGGAGTTTTGCATGTGGTATTTTATCAAATAAATCAGATAAAATACTGCCTTCATCCTCCATCCCTCCTGCAACCAACATATAGGATCACAGCAAAACTATTCCCATCCCATATATTAAGGTTACATCAGAAAATATAGTTAGATCTCTAGAAATATGATCTCCATATCACATTTAAACCACTCAATCAGCTGGCTACCATCATCCATCAAGAGGATGATACTGATCATCCTCTTGCTAATCCTTCAGCGTATAAGTTCCTTGTTATTGCAGTTTAGACCGAATGGTAGATCAGTTAACATCCATCTTGACACAAAAATTACATCTGTTATCATCTGGTTACTCCTTCAGTATTACGTAGAAGTATCTATAGGTCTTAGAGACTATTTTTAAAAGCAGCATCTGCTATGAAGCACTTCCTCAACCTCAACAAGTGCAGTTGTATTAATTTGCTAAAGACTAGAAGACAGTCATTCTGAAACCAGATAGCTTGACTACTCCAAATTAACTTTAGATTATCTGATCCATAGATGGCACTATGTAGGACTGTTGCAGTTACAGTTTGAATTGTTGATAATGATTTAGTTTAGTGCCTGCATGTTATCAGTAAAAATTTGTGCTCTGAAGATGCTATATTAGTTAAGTTCAATAAATTTTATTTTTTCTCTCTTGGCATTCTTTATACCATGAAGCACTATTATGAATAATCAACACCTAAGTCTTTCACAGGAAACCATTGTATAATGCTTATGTTAGGTTCCACAGAAATGCTTTGTTATATAAATCGCATTATGCGAGACTCAGATCACACAGAAAAAGTAGGGTTATGTTCCGAAATTGTTTTTTTTTTTTAAATTATATAAACATATCCAACAAAAAAAAAAAATTATTTAATTCAGGTAATTAATGCAAGTTAAGAGAACATATAAACCATAAAACAAAATACAAAACAAAAAACAAAAACAAAAAATGTAATATAAACTCATAAAAATACAAATTGTATGTGAACTTCATTGCACATAACTCATAAATGTTTTAGGCAAAATAAAATAAAGTGCATATTTTAATCATCATCACTTCAAAACGAACATTTCGTAGATGTTCTTTATTTATGAGCTGAACGTCATCATCACTTGAAATCTCTTGGACATCATTTGTATAATTCTCATTACATACTTCGGCTGGTTTAGTTATCAAGAAGGCAGCAAGACCTTCTTGATATATAGAGAAGAAATTGGTCTTCATGACCAATTTTACTAAATAATATGTTTCTTAACTAAATATGAGCAAATGACAGTTTGTAAATCAAACAAAATGAGTCCTGATACATCATGATGATTTACTGATTTATGTCAGTTTTACAAAAATTGATTGGTGAAAATACTGCATATTTTGTCACAGGCATATCTGCATGTAACAACATTGAAAATTGTGAAAAAAAGAAATAAAGGTGAAACTCAATACATCAGGTCATTCCAAAAGTAATGTCGTTTTTTACACTATACTTGTTCAAACATGCCTCAGCTTGTCTAAACATGAATTATTAAAGCTTTATAAGTACTGCTAAGTTGAGGTGGCCTCATTCTAAGTAATTCCACCTTGCAAGAATATCATACAAAAGTTATTGTTTAAATAATTCTTTATTACTATGGAGGTTACTGAAGAGCACATTAGGCACATCATGCTTTGTGAGTTCAAAAAAAAAAAAGGCAACAATGCTGCTAACAATGTAAAAAAAAATGTGCAAGAATTATACAGCAATAATGTTTTGAATGTGTAAAAGTGCCAGTGATAGTTCCAAAAATTTCAACAAGGGAACTTTAGCTTGAAAGACTCCACTCACTCTGGGTGCCCTGTCTTTCTCTCTCGATAATGATGTGCAGGAAGCTGCTATTGCAAGAAATGCCAATGCAACTGTTGAAGATTTAGTAAAAGATCTGAATTCATCATTAATGGCAATGATGGTCACTGATAATGAATTCAGTGAAAAGTGAATACTTCACAAGCGCCAAAGGCAGTGAGTTCATTTGGGGGAACAGGCTAAACCTCAGCCAAAACAAGACCTTCACCCTCAGAATGTTTTGTTAAGCGTTTGGTGGGATATGGTTAGTGTTACTTTGAACTCTTGCCACAAAACCAAACAATCACAGCTGAAGTATACTGTGAAGAACTCGATTGATTGAATGAAAAACTTAAAGAGGTGTTGGTCAATTGAAGGGGGGGAGTATTGTTTTTTCATCATGATAATGCACATCCTCATAGTGCAAGAATCACCTGTACCAAGATCGAGACTCTCGGCTAGGAAAAGCTTCCACATCCTCCGTAATTCTACTGATCTTGCACCTTCAGATTACACTTATTTCGAAGTTTGCAACATTTCATTAATGAAAAACAATACGATATATTAGAGCACTGAAATCGAGCCTATGCAACTTCTTTGCCTCCAAACCTCCTGAATTGTATAGAAATTGATAAATTAACAAGCGATTTATCTTTTATATCCTTTCAAAACTTAATGCTAAAAATGACATTACTTTTAGGATGATCTGATATATATAGTATTTTCATCAGTCAGCTGTAAAAATGACATAAATCAATGAATTTTTTTTTTTTTTTTTTTTTTTTTTTTTTTTAGTACAAGGTATCATTCACTTATATGGCTGAGAAATATATTTATTCTTCTTTTATAAACATTTTCAAATGTACAAACAAAATCATATTTAATTTGTAAAAATAAAAGTCTGTGGTAAGAAATATAATGGCCTATGGTAAGAGATTAAAACTTTGATAGCTTAAGGTTCCTACCAATGAGCTTCGTCACTTTTGACAAAGCCCAAAAACCCCAAGTTCAAACCCAGTCTATGATGTGAGGAATCTTTACCAGATCTTTCAGGTCTTTTTTTAATCAAATGGTGAGTTAGCTGGTCTCGTTCAGAGATGAAAAGTTTTTTCCTCCTGAAGAAACTTGAGTTTTTTTGTCCATAAAGAATAAAATAGAATATAACCTAGCATGAGGAGTGCATTGGTTTGCATTATTTAAAAGACATGAACTCAGCCTACAAGTCTATACATTTGCCTTTCATTAGCACAATCAGGTTACACTGGCCTGACAGCTGTTTTGAATTGTTTAGTTTTCAAAGCACGCAAACAATCTGTGAACATGATTTTACAAGCATAAATACTTGTCTCCTTAGGAGGAGTAGCATGCCAACTGCATTAATTCACTGTGATCCTTAATTAGGAGACTACCTGTTTTAAGGGATGGATGGGTTGAAGAATAAAAGAGAATATAACCTAGTATGAGGAGTGCATTGGTTTGCATTATTTAAAAGACGAACTCAGCCTACAAGTCTATACATTTGCCTTTCATTAGCACAATCAGGTTACACTGGCCTGACAGCTGTTTTGAATTGTTTAGTTTTCAAAGACCAGGCTGAAACCTACATAGCAATTATCTCATGTCAGAAGTTATATTTTTCATAAATGAACTCTTCATAGATACATATATAAATTACTTAAAATAAAGAGCTAAAAGCTTCATTCTAGCAAGATCAAATTATCAATTAAAATTAAGATAAGTACATGAAGTGGCTGCAAGCAATGCATGTCATTCATACACTCCGCAAAAAAACTTCTCAGTTCACAGTGCAAACTTTAGTTTGCTGTTACTTCACTAAAATGCAAGAAGTAGTAGTGATGCTTTTTGCACCTGTTTCCTTCATATGTCATATTTGTTTGATTTAAGCATCCTCTATTTATTTTAAGAAACATCATCATCATCATCAAATTCCTCCCATGTACCCTCAAGGGGTGTACAGGATATGACAGTACTACATGAAAAAATTACATCATTACTAACTTCCTATCTACAATTTTCCTCCAAATCAGTCTGTTACTTGTCAAGACTCCAACATTATCAGATCTTATATTTCTATCGTCTAAGGCACTTTGTACCGTATCAATCCACCTATATCTTGGTCTTCCTCTGGGTCGTTTTCCTGCCAACCTGGCAGAGAACACGAATTGTTTTGCTAATCTTTCCTCTCCCATTCTATTTAAGTGACCATACCATCTGAGATTAGCTCTGCTAACGCATTCCTGGATGCTGACAATGTCAAGTTCTTTCCTAATATCCTCATTTTTAATATGATATTGCCATTGATGCCATCTGTTCACGCCTCTAATCTTTCTCAGGACTCTCATATCTGCGGTCTCTAGTCTTTGGTCAAGTGTTTTACTTCTGACCCAGCTCTCAGATCCATAAGTTAAAATTGGTTTGAACACAGTCTTGTATACAGCTAATTTAGTGTTCTGACTAATTTCTTTCTTATTCCATATGAATTTATTCAATTGACTTCCCACGATACCAGCTTTGCTGATTCTGTTGTCTATTTCTATATTTAGTTTACCATCTTCAGTAAAAATTGTGCCTAAGTAGCTGAAATGTTTTACTTGTTCCACAGGTTCTCCATTCACAACACAGTTGACATTTTCAATGATTCTGCCTATTTTCATTGTCTTTGTCTTTTTATTGCTGACCTTCATACCATATCTATTACAACAGCTATTCAATTTAGTCAGAGAATCTTGCAGACTTGTAGCGGATTTATTTAGAAGTATAACATCATCCGCATAAAGCAAAGAGCTGACATTAACATCTCCAATTTTGATATCAGGTTTAATACCACATTCCTTCATAATGTGATCCATATAGATAATGAATAACAGAGGGGATAATGTACATCCTTGTCTCACACCAGATTTAACATTAAACCATCTCCCTGTACTTCCTTCAATTCTAACTGCTGACTCACAACTCAAATAAAGACTAAGTATTGCTTGATATAATGCCCCATTGACACCATATAACTGCAGCGTATTGAATAGCTTCTCTCTTGGCACCTTGTCATATGCCTTTTCCAAATCGACAAAACTTAAATACAGATCTTTGTTATATTCCCATGCTTTCTCGACTATTTGTCGTAAAGGGAAGATCTGATCCTGACAGCCTCTATTTGGCCTGAATCCAGCTTGTTCTTCACCAAGCTTTTCTTCTACAATTCTTCTCAACCGTTTCTCAAGTATACTTGCATAGATCTTGCCAGGAACACTATTTTAAGAAACTAATATTTCATATTCCAAACAAGGTACAGTTCAGGCATCTTCTTTTCTTTATCAATAATTTCATGCATTGAATCATAAAGATTTAAAGATTTGAATTGAAATGGCAATTCAAACTGATGCAATATAAGAGGTCTTGAGACATTTCCTTGAATAAGACCAACTCTAAAAATAGCATTATGGATACAATCCAGATATATGAAATAACCCATGAAGATACTGTTTTGGTATTAATCAATCCTTTTCTCAATGGTATGGTAGTTTTGTCCAGCTTATTCAGCCTTTGTCACAAAGATAGAACCAACTGAAACTTTAAAAATCATGGCAACATGGTCTGATATGCCTGAAATATAAGAATTTGAACTATTCTCTTAAAAGAAGTTGCATGAGGAGAAGGCCTATTGTAAATTTGGTAATTAATATCTTCACCTCCCCTACATGAAATTTATTATGGAGAAGAAAAAAAAATTAGGAAAATTATCTTTTTAAGACAGACTTCTACAGACACAATCTTGCTAGTTCTGAATATCAAACTGCACTTCAATGGCAGATATGTACATGAAGACTCAGCTCATCATCCTTCCCAGATGTATGGCATTGGAAAAACTACTCAACAGAGTTAGACACATATCTTTTACTGATATTGCTTAATGACAACCCACTGTTATCAAAGCTTTGATGCAACTAAATAGTTACAACCCTCATAACTTTGAATTTTTTAATTTTTTCATTGTTCATTTTCTGGCAAACTGTGTTGGTATTGGATGGAATTATCAGCAAGGCACCTTAAGCCTGTAAGTAGTATACTGCTCGACAAAATTAAAACAAAATGTTTAACATGAATATCTTATTTTTAACAGTGTCTCTGAAGATGAATATTTGATATAATAGGTATTCTGGAATGCAAATTCCAAGTATCTGATAGAAACTGATCTACCATTCAACAGGTCCACACACACACACACAATGCAAAATAACCGTGTCTATAGAAACTGTCCACTCTATTGTATGCCCACAGTTCATAGAAAAGGGATTGATAGATTGCCAAGTATAATCAATTCATATTCAAGGGAAGAAAGAAATAAAGGATATAAAAATTGGTCACCAACACACAAAATCGTGTGCTTTATATGTAAACTTTTCCAAGTGTCATACAAGCAAAATAGCTACCACTTTAAAAACTACAATGTTCATAAAAGAAAAGTTAATTTTACGTGTAATAATAAACAACTCATCCCACAATACAGATTGATTACCTTATTATTGGAATGGATTCTCCTTCTTCTGACATGCGCACAAGTGTCGGAGGGTCTCACATATGTGGGCATACAGTACTAACTATAAATTGTTAGTAGAACAGATACAATAGACGATGATGTTATTGCCGAATGTGCGATCGTGAAAAAAGAGAACGAAATGAACATTAGTAACGACAAAGTGCGAAATTAAAAAATTGCAGAAGTGGCAAGAGATTAGCAGGACTGAAAAGAGAAGGAAGCAGGTGGTCCAAAGTAACAATAAAGACTGAGCAAGCAAACTACTTAGTGGAATGTGCACAAATGTCAGAATTTGTAAAATGCACAAGGACTTTGTGTGGCCGAGTATTAGATTCAACAGGATCACTTTTATTAGACATTTTGGTAAAGAAGTTTCGAAATGATATTAATAATTCTGCTCTGGCTGGATGAAATTTAATGAAATTTTATAGTTATGATCTATATTAAAATTTGTCAGTTTCGATTTCAATCTGATCATTCTTGTTATGAAAAAAATAGGTAGAATGAACTTTTTTTGTCTATATATAAATCACTATCTACACAATGAAGTATCAGGTATGCTTACAGAATAATGTTGTACAAAACAACAAAATAATTATAACATCTCATTGACTACCTACATATGCTGTTTACATCTTGGGTGATGTTAGGTATTTTACCAAGCACTTTAAAACAATAGTTTTCAAGAACATTCATCTGTTCATGAATTCTTTCATAATTCAGCGAAAAATTATTGGTGATTTGGTTTATCAATCAACTGCATTTGTGATGAACTGTTTGATGAATTGTTTATTCGATACATTGCCATTTGTTAAATTGTTCGATTAATTGTTTATTTGACAAATTGCCATTCCGTATGCTGTCTTTCGATAAATGGTTTTTGATGAATTTTCATGGAACCTTGCATAATAGGATACTAAGGCAATTAATGTAAGTCATTTGCCTCTATATACAAGCAGCTTAGTCAAGAAGATACTTCACATGCAAACTTTGTTTACATTTGAACAAAGGATTAAGTAAGAATAGGATTTCTTGGGAACTTTAATTTAGACTAATTTCTCTTATTCCATATGAATTTATTCAACTGGCTCCCCACCATAGCAATTTTGCTTATTATGTTATCTATTTCCAAATTTAATTTGCCACCTTCACTAAAAACTGTGCCTAAATGGCTGAAATATTTTACTTGTTCTATAGGTTCTCCATTAAGAATGTGGCTGAAGTTTTCTATATTCTTGCCTATTTTCAGACTTTGGGTCTTTTTATTGCTGCTTTTCATGTGAAATATGTTACAGCTGTAATTCAGTTTAGTTAGAGAATCATGGAGACTTGCAATGGATGTGTTTATTAGGTATAACATCATTTGCATAAAGCAAAGAGTTAAGTTTGATATCTCTGATTTTAATATCAGGTTTAATGTCACTTTCTTTCATAACGTGATCCATATATATGATGAATAAGGGTGGAGATAATGTGCATCCCTGTCTTATCCCTGATTTTATACCAAACCAGCTTCTTATATATCTTTCAATTCTGCTGACTTATAACTTAAATATTGACTATGTATCACTATGTATAATATTCCATTTACTCCACATAATAATTTTAGCATTTTTAAAAGGCTTTTGTTTGGATGACTTGTCATATGCCTTTTCCAGATCTATAAAACTTAATTACAGATCCTTGTTATATTCACATGATTTCTCAATAATTTGCCATAAAGTAAGAATTTGATCTTGAACCATTATTTGGCTTGAACCCAGTTTGTTCTTCTCCAAGTTTTTCTTCCACAATTTTTCTCAGCTTCTTTTCAAGAATGCTTTTTATAAATCTTACCTGAAAGACTTAGTAGAGAAATTCCTCTACAACTCTCACAATCAGCTTTATTCCCTTTTTTTATTATTATTATTTTATTTTTGATGGGAACTATGAGAGCTCTATTCCAATCATCTGGAATTCGACCTTACCAGGTCCTCTGAGTTATGGAAGTATAGCCACTGCATGGAGATATATACAAACTTTTATACCTCCATATTTGAGCATTTCTGGTCAAATGTCATTTACTGTAGCTGCCTTTCCACATTAAGTTTTTGATGGCTTTTTCTACCTCAAGTATTCCTATGTACTCCTGTTTGCATTCCTCTTGAAAATTTTCGACTACAAATTTGTCATTGCTTGTTTCTGATTAACAGTATTTCAAAGTAATTCCAAACATTTTGGATATCCTTATCTTCTGTTTTCATGTCACCTTTATCATCTTTCATTTCTTTTGTAGTACTTTCTTCCATTCATAAACTTTTCGATACCATCCAAAACATTTTGCCATTTTCTATATTTTTACTGAATTCTTCCCATGACTTTTGTTTAGCTACTTTTACACATAATTTAGCTATATATATACACATACACACACAAACATCTCTCTCTCTCTCTCTCTCTCTCTCTCTCTATATATATATATATATATATATATATATATATATATATGTAGAAAGTATTTTTACCTTGGGTATAAATATGTTAAAGATACCAAGCAATTTTAAACTTTAAACCTGGTTTTACTCCATTTCCCAAGTAAGCAAACAGACTAAAAGTCAAGTTTGCGCCTGCAATTGATGCAAGTCTAACTGATCCCACAGGTAGTGCAGGATCAGGGCAACTCGTGGCAAAGGTGGAACAAGCTCCGATCACTAATCTTAATATTTACCCTTAATGCCAAAACACATCTCCAAGAAGGGGATGTATGATGTTTTGTATTAAAGGCAAGGAACCACTACCCAGACCGGTTTCGACCTTTATTGAGGTCTCGTCAGTGGGAGCTAGGCTTTGAAATACCAAGATTTAGTAATGCAGAGCTTGTAAGTATTTCGCCAAAACAAGTTACCATAAGGTGTTTTAACCTTATTAAATAAAAATCTCTGGAGGAGATATAAATGTAGAAAGTATTTTTACCTTGGGTATAAATATGTTAAAGATACCAAGCAATTTTAAACTTTAAACCTGGTTTTACTCCATTTCCCAAGTAAGCAAACAGACTAAAAGTCAAGTTTGCGCCTGCAATTGATGCAAGTCTAACTGATCCCACAGGTAGTGCAGGATCAGGGCAACTCGTGGCAAAGGTGGAACAAGCTCCGATCACTAATCTTAATATTTACCCTTAATGCCAAAACACATCTCCAAGAAGGGGATGTATGATGTTTTGTATTAAAGGCAAGGAACCACTACCCAGACCGGTTTCGACCTTTATTGAGGTCTCGTCAGTGGGAGCTAGGCTTTGAAATACCAAGATTTAGTAATGCAGAGCTTGTAAGTATTTCGCCAAAACAAGTTACCATAAGGTGTTTTAACCTTATTAAATAAAAATCCTTTAATACAAAACATCATACATCCCCTTCTTGGAGATGTGTTTTGGCATTAAGGGTAAATATTAAGATTAGTGATCGGAGCTTGTTCCACCTTTGCCACGAGTTGCCCTGATCCTGCACTACCTGTGGGATCAGTTAGACTTGCATCAATTGCAAGCGCAAACTTGACTTTTAGTCTGTTTGCTTACTTGGGAAATGGAGTAAAACCAGGTTTAAAGTTTAAAATTGCTTGGTATCTTTAACATATTTATACCCAAGGTAAAAATACTTTCTACATTTATATCTCCTCCAGAGATTTTTATTTAATAAGGTTAAAACACCTTATGGTAACTTGTTTTGGCGAAATACTTACAAGCTCTGCATTACTAAATCTTGGTATTTCAAAGCCTAGCTCCCACTGACAAGACCTCAATAAAGGTCGAAACCGGTCTGGGTAGTGGTTCCTTGCCTTTAATACAAAACATCATACATCCCCTTCTTGGAGATGTGTTTTGGCATTAAGGGTAAATATTAAGATTAGTGATCGGAGCTTGTTCCACCTTTGCCACGAGTTGCCCTGATCCTGCACTACCTGTGGGATCAGTTAGACTTGCATCAATTGCAGGCGCAAACTTGACTTTTAGTCTGTTTGCTTACTTGGGAAATGGAGTAAAACCAGGTTTAAAGTTTAAAATTGCTTGGTATCTTTAACATATATATATATATATATATTTACACACACACATCTACAGTTCATATGTAGTACATGTTTTAACATATGCAATGCTTGAAAAATTATGCAAAAAAAAAAAAAAAAAAAATGTACTCAACCCAAGAACCCCAATTATTTTTTTAATGTTCCTCAATAAGTCGGGATTTCTATAAACTGATGAGTGGTGATGTATCTGTTTTTAAAGTTAAAAAATATTTTAAAAAGTTATTTTTTATCAATTAAAAAATTATTTTATTTTGTCCAGTCTGCAGCTACTTGCTATTTGGCAAAATTTACTTGCCATGGGTGAGCATATTTTAATACATTTTAAGACCTCTCTCATCTGTACCATGCTTAAGTGGCAGAAAAGGCAAATATCATAACACAAATGAGGATTTCAGTACTAAGTATTTGATAGAATCAGTGGAGACATTTAAATATTGAAATTATGTAAACTATGAATAAATTTCAGATTTGTCTAATGTTATTTAGTTTAACTATGCTATGCATAAGATTCATCTAATACTCTAGATTAGGAAGAGACCATTTTAAAATATGCTCATATAAGAAAGTTAAAAACCCTTGTCAGAGAAAATTCCTCCAACTTGATTCATTAAATCATAATGAGCAAAATCATAAGGGAAAAGTAGTAGGGAAACATATTTTATAACATGAAAGAATAGAATGGAAAAATTAAAAAAAGTACTTACCCAAAACTGGCACGAGGATTCCAATTAAAAAGATTTTAGTATTACTGAATGTATAGTATATAAATAGGACACCTAATGAAGAAAATTAGATGACAATTAGATTTTTTTTTCTTTTGAAAAAAAAAAAAAAGCACATACAACTGTTTAAGCTTTTCATATTTTTAATGCAATTTTAAAATTTTTATGAAATACTGTTGTTTCTCTTATACCATGATATATGCTTTGCTCAAAATCACTGCATTATAGAATTTTGAACAATAAAAAATAACAGTGTTTACAGAAAGAATGTGCAAAACCTATACAGTCTTGTAATACACTAAAAACATATTCTCTCATTCTTATAAAACATTTTATTATTTCAAACTTCTCAATACTTAAGGCTTTCCTTTCTCATTCACTAATTGGATTCTTACATGAGCAAGCATAATGCTTGTATGCTTACTCATGTATCGAGCACTTATCAAGAAGAGCATACAAACTCGAGAGAATGGCATGAGCTACAAGTCACTATATGTTCAGTTGGATCACATCTTCATGTTCATTGGTGTTACTCAGTAACACAAAGCATGCTCACCTGACAAAAAATCATGTATGAGCTAACATAATTTCAAATTTTGGTGATTTAATTTCCCTATTTATGTTGTGTAAACAAATCTGCACATTACAGACATATGCTAGGAGAAACGATAGTAGATTTAAGTAACAAAATCCAATCAAGTTTTTAACCTTTAATTAGCTTTGGAGTATTAGAATAGGCATAATATCTAAAACTATTCATGAAAAAAATTTTTAGATCAGTTGATATTATCCTCTCTCCCCAAAATCTCTCTGCACTGTATAAATGAATTCAATTCACAGAGTTCTGGATATTTTTGCATTTATATTTGTGGCACTGTCAATTTAATTATCTCGATGACCATTATAACTATAATATTTATATCACATGCATGAAATGCTCTATTATTCTTTGATATGACATTCTATGAAACTAATTTTATAATAAAACAGTACTTCCTAACTAGAAAGTGATAGAAGAAGAAGAAATAGTATAATTACCGAGTGATCCCTATGCAAATATGTATCACCCAAGTAAAGATAATGCAGCAACTGATGTCACAGAAGTCCACGTAAGAACAGAGTAAATGAACAGTGAGTGTTTAAGATATTTCAAAATCTCAGCACTATGAATATAGCAATAGCAACAGATGGCCTGACCAATATTTTAAGAAAGTACATGAGATCTGGCATTGTCCCTAACTAGTCTCGACTCTGTCAGGATTTCAGGGGAGTGGAAAGAATGCAAAATAATTGTATTACATGAAGGATGTTCCAAACAGAGGTAGCAAATTGCATATTAATGAAAACCTTCAGAGTGATAATTAAGCAAATGGAAAAGTTGGTTAAGGATGTTGTTGGTCTTCAGAAATGGGAATATATTGCTTTGTGAGAGACAACATGGATTTATAATAAGTAACAGTTGAAATGGATGAAGCAAATTAATATCCACAATACAGCTAAACTTTAAAAAGGCATTTGATACTGTTATATCTGGGGTTTATCTTCTTATATTTCTATTATTAGTTTTACTTACTTTTAATACTTGTATTCATATATATATAATTATCTTCTTTTCTGACTTCCCCTTTTTAGTAATTTCTTAAACTATCATCAGTGAGTCATGTCTCAACTTTCAGTCTAGGCCGGTAAGCTATACAAGATGTGCACGTGAGCTATGAAGATAAAGGAAATGTCATTAACTGGCGCCAATTCCTTCGTTTCATTTCAGGTACTGGTTCCTTCTTAATTTTAGAGAAATTTATATTTATACTGCGCCACCCTAAAATGTACTTGATGAATATTTATTCATGGAACCAATCACAGTCTCGTAATTCTTAAACAATCTCACTGTTAGGATTTATCTCGCAGTCGTAGCCCCTTAATTTATGTTTGTCAATCTTATCTCTCGCTTAGGTTCGAACTTTTAATGAATGGTCCAGTAAAAAGGAAATCAGACAAGTCTTCATATTCATTTCAAAAGAAATTAACATTTAATACACTGAATAGACATAATACATGTTATAATCAATTTTTTTCTGACATTAAATTAATTTTAGATAATATTGGGAAGAGAGTAGTTTCACTTATGATTGCTAAATCTCCTGTAACATATTAGATAATAATTTCAATTCATTTCTTCCAACAAAATCTAACTCTCATCTATGTAAGACACCATTAAATACTATACTTTCTATAATTTAAATACATTCACAATTATCTTCACACCATTAATTCAATTATTCACAATTATCTTCTCACTACTATTTCAATTAGAGTATAGAGTTCCTAAGTTTCATCAGCATAACTATTAAAGTTCTTTCAATGAGGGTTCAGTCCTGAGTTGAAGACTTATATATATCTAAACCAATGTCCCCTATGCAATTTTTACATTAACAAATAAGAATCTACATTACCAGTAGTTGGGGGATGCACTAGGCCTTCATGCATATCCCTACAGCTCTTCAAATTTCCTGATTAACCCCCTAGATTTATCTCTGCTTTTCTACACAGCAGTTAGATTCGAACATGACACATCGCTGACGGGGGAAGCAATTCTGGCTACCCGCTCGCTCATCAATCGGCTGGGCATGGATCTACGATCTTCAGCGTCATCTGGAACTTTACTGTGTCAGGTCATTCCATAGCCCAGAACTGCCCATGGACACTGCCACTAGCCATGACGCGATGACCTCATGATGGACTTCTCCACTGATGACTCCAATACAGGGAACGAGAAAAAAGCCATGAGCTGGGGGCGCAGCATCTTTTAAAATGTGTGCCCTATGTTTCTTGCCTACGTCATCCTGATTTCTCCCAGCATGTCACTCCTATGAACACCTAGCACCAATCTCACCCCTAGTGTTCTATTCGGAGGTGTGCGTGTTCTATTAGGTGCATGACTTCAGGCCATTGCTGTATAATCGGATTGCCTTTTGCCCTCAACATTGTAATAGCACTTACATAGATTACACATAGTTTAAATTTTACAGAACACTTATTTAATTTCAATATGATGCATTAGATAAAACTTTCTTAAATATTAACGGAACTGATAATTTACAATTGATTATTTTTCTCTTGATATATTGATACTGGCTCCAGAATTGATAAATTGTGTTAAATCTGAATGAAGGTAAAGGTTTTGACTTTTCTTTTCATTCATAGTTTAACAATACAATACTGTATAGAAATCTATTATGTAAATTATTGCAAATGGGAATTCATATGCAGCATGCAACAAGGATAGAGGGTTTTGAAAGTGTTTTGACTTGCTTATAAATTAAATTAAAGATACCAAAAAATTATATTCTCATTTAATCCTTCAACAAGTATATGCAAACAAAGTTTGCAAGTGAAGTATCTTCATGGCTAGGCTACTTGTATATTTGTATTAATGTCATTTCACATTAATATGGGAAATATGACTTCTGCGGTCACTGATAAGACCCAATAAGGGTCAAAATGGTCTGGGTAGTCACCCTTTTCATAATACATAACATTATATACACCTGAAAGGATGTGTGCTTTGCATTATGGAATACTAAGGCAATTAATGTGAAATGATTAGCTTCTGAATATACAAGTAGCCTAGTCATGAAGATAATTCATACTCAAAACTTTGTTTGCATGCACTCAAATAAAGGATTATTATTATTATCACTGTTAGGAAAAAGAAAACCAGGACATCCTCTTAAGAGATTCAATGATGGCTTCTAAGGCCAGAACAGGCTCTAGGCCTAAATCCTTGACAAGCATGATGAAGATTGTATGGGCACCTCCATGGAGTCATGGAGTCTGAAGACTCACTATGGAAGACCCAAACTTATCCATACAATCTATCATACCTCTCCTTGAACTCATTAATGGACAAAGCCATTCATGCACAACTCTTCAAGCAAAAAATCTAGTCCTCATGCCCCTACTAACCACACACTTATTCAACTTCCTCTTGACTTCTTGTTCTTTCCCCTCTAGCCAAGTGCTGAAATATTTCCTCTGCATCAATCCTATAAAACCCTTTAAATAACTTAAATGTTTCTATCACATCCCCTCTTTTTTGCCTATCGACCAACTTCTGCAACTTGCCCTCAATTTGTTCTCATAGGAAATGTTACACGGACCACTCGCCATCTTGTTTGCTCACCTCTGAATCTTCTCCACCACTTCCTCATCCCCAAGAAAACCAGGAGACCAGATCTGATCATGGCAATCCAGATATAGACTCATCAAGACCTTATAAAGAAGAATAACAACTTCCTTATCTCTACTTGTTGTATTATTCAATAGCCGAGTAATCTTATAAGCTAACTTAACAATATGTTCCCTAAACTTAAACTCTATGTCTACCACCACCCCTAAATCCCTACCTTCATCTATTTCCTTGAGTACAGTTCCATCTCAACTGTGACCCGTATGCATTTGTGTTGTTTGTTTAGGTGGCTGAGGAATGTGTCTAATGTCTGGCAGCCATGGGGCCAGATAGCGTAAACATCGTCAACATATCTAAGCCCGACTTTGGGTTTTAAAGGAGAGGAATCTAGAGCATGTTGCTCAAAATATTAAATATAAAAGTTAGCAATGGGGGGGGGGGAAATAATGGTCAGCCCCATGGCTGTGCCTTCTTTTTGTAGGTAGAAAGCATTTTGCCACACAAAATAACCAGAACGTAATACATGCACAAAGAGCACCATGATATCTGGAGGGAATTTGTCCTGTAAG
Source organism: Typopeltis vanoorti (assembly GCF_054136105.1). Classification (NCBI taxonomy): domain Eukaryota; kingdom Metazoa; phylum Arthropoda; class Arachnida; order Uropygi; family Thelyphonidae; genus Typopeltis; species Typopeltis vanoorti. The sequence continues at coordinate 95,091,478 of NC_143550.1, read as the reverse complement.
AGAAGGATTGTGTCATTGATTGGGACATTCGTAAAGAGGGCAGAGACGTCAAAATTGACTAATAAATCATCTTTTTCTAATCTAACATCTTTGATTATGTTTATAAAATATTGTGTGTTAAATCAGTAACTACATGGCCCAAAGATATAGTCCAAAAATTACTTCCAGACTACCCGCGTTCTCCGAGAATTTATGGTCTACCAAAGATACACAAACAAAACACGCCACTCCGGCCAATAGTTGAAGGTATAGACAGCCTGAATTATCACCTAGCCAAGAAATTAGCGTCAACACTCAAGGCGTTGGTAAGTCATTCCCCCTCCTATATAAGAAACACAAGCATATGGAAGCCACATATTCTACCCACAGAACCTTTCTCCCTAAGAGTTAACTATAAACAGGACTGTAGAAATTAGGACATCATTGTTACTGTAAGAAAACTATCTATATGAAAAAATGTTTCTCTGATGTTATCTTAAATAGAATATAGCTTTGATGTAGTTTCTAATTAATTAATTTATTTTATTTTTTTTAATATATATTTTCACTAGAGGTCATGCCAATAGAATAGCCGTTGATCAAATCATTGTCTCTTTAGCATACTGTGTGAAATGTAACTCAGCTTGTTTTTGTATATTTGTGTATACTCCAGATGGTGACCTTAATATGAAGGTCGAAACGTCAGGAAATTAAAATAGTTATTTATAACAGGGTTGTAAAGTCCATAATTTCTAAAATAAATTACATGCTGTATCTTACAATGATGAAAAAAAAAAACTACAAGAAATTGATGAGGCTTTGGGAAGGATGATAAACAGGGGATTGAAGCTTAGGAGATATACTGAAAAAATCGACAAAATAACTCAAAGGATCAACTGGATGCTGAGGAACAAGAGTTGCTGAGCAAGGCAAAAAAAAGAATAGCAAAGGTTTCCAAGACTATGTGCATATTGTCACAGTATGACATATGTGAGCTACAACTGTGAGATGTGTAAGAGAAATGGTGCACAGTATGTGATTCTGATGGTCAAAAATATTTGATAATCAAAATCATCCTATCCTGTAAGTGTGAGTTGCTTTGTCTCTACAAGCAGTGTTTCTGGACTATTAAAAAAAAAATATATTTTTTGTAATAAAAAAACTCTTAGCTCACCCATGGTATTAATGTACTAGATCTTGGATTTCTGCTCTGGATAGAGATTAGTCATTGCCACAGATATGCATAAGTTGGCATTTAGTGAACATACAGGAAAAGCCTTCATTTACATTAACAGTTAATAACAATATGTTCAAACTAGTTCAGAATGTAAACTGTGAAGAAACAAAGAACTAAATCAATGCAGAAGTTATTGTCCATTAAAACACTCTGGATAGGCCAAAGTGAAAGTGATAGCAGTTTTTTTCACTTGGTTATAAAACTTGACAAGAAATAATATATTTTTAAAATTCTTTACCCAAGTGTGAGCAAGTAAAAGTTTGCATGTGAAGCAGAATCATGGATAGGCCATAATAGATATGTTGTTGGTCAAATGAGACCTCCTGTGATTCTTCTATTGAATTCATGGAAGTTTGTTAATAATAATAATAGTAACATAATAATAATGAACAGTAATTCTCAAAGATGGCTTACCAGTACTAACAGTAATATGAAAACTATATGCAATTTTTTTCTCTCATTATTACATTATCTTATAATAAATAAAGAGTTTGATTCTTACCAAGAAAGTTGATGCCTAAGTTAATTGCAGGATTGTTATATTTAAAGGTAACAACTCTGACATGTGTGCTAGTAGTATAATAGTGTATCAAAACGAATACAACAGTCACTGCTGCCATTCCACTCAACATTCTTGCTGGAGTAATAAGCCTGAAAGAAAACATAAATTATTTAAAAAAATAAGTTATCTTCCAACTCGGAAACTAAAACAACCATCTTGTCTTCAAATCCATGCTTATCCAAAGACAAAAAAATTGTCATTTCCTTACTGGAATTTGCTAAGTCAAATAGACATGGATCATGCAAAAAATCAAATATCATTTTCAACTTCAGAGAAATGTGGTTAAAATTTTTGAGATAGAATTTTGATCAAATATGCATAGAGGTCATCTTTAGCATTAGAGAAATCAGTCATTATTTTCTAGAAAATTATTCATTTTCTTAACAAAATGTATCAAATCATTCTTTTGGAATTGTTCCATAAGGAAGTTCAGCTTTAACTGAAATTCATGAATAAACTGAGAAACTGATTGCTCACAGTCTATTCTGAAGCCTCATATTCAAATTATTCAAGTGTGACATCATGTCACACAGAAAGTGCAAATCATACTGCCATGAAAAAGTTTCGATTTCAGGGAAATTTTCACTTTTTTTTTAAAAACATACACTATTTGAGGAAGTAAATCATCCCAATACTTTTCCTCTACTTAACCTATTTACATTAGTAAAATCAGTAAGATCATCAAAAGTGCAGTCACTGCTTTTTCAAAGACTCAACAAACTGTTGATGAATGAGAGACCTTCCACTTATAATATAATTTACAATTTTATCAGCAATGTCCATCATATTTTTCAATTCGTCACTTTTAGACATCTGAACACATAAATTTTCTTGATGCAAAATGCAATGGAAGGATGGAAGCATGGGCTTTACATTATTATTTTTTTTTTTAAAAAAAAAATGCTGCTTCAAAAGAGAAACAAATACTAATTTCTTCCCAATTATGGCAGGAGCACCATTTGTTGTAACAGAAACCAGTGTTTTTTATATCCAGACAAAATTTTTTTTTTAACATTTCAAAAAAAAGTTTTCAAAGATATCTTTTCCACAAGTTGCCTCATCTAGTGCTAAAGAAAAAAACAGTATTTTAGTTGTTCAGGCAACTAATTTTTTCTATGTCCTTTGCTAACTCTAGCATTCTGCAGACAATTGTTCTTTGAATTAATTGTAAATTAAATACCTTAAATACCTTTTGAAGAATATCATATTTTATTTTATTGAGCAAGAATCCAAGCTATTTTATAGCTAGCTATAACTAGGTCTATCAATGATAAAAAAAAATATTCTTAGGCCTCTCTTTTGTTCCTGAAGTTGTGCTTTGGGACTGCTAATTTCATTAAACAGAGTTTGGCTATCAACTGAGAAATTTTACGTCAAATTTGCAGTGAAAATTGTTCAAGTGTTATCATTACATCACATCTCCAGGGACTCCAACATCCATGACCAAAGTTATATATATTTATCACTAAAAACTGTTATACAAAAGACACACCGGCTTATTTACTTCCACCACTGCAAATTTCAACTCCAAACTTTGGTTAAATTTTTGTTTCATCTTTTTTCCAGCCATGCATTATTCTCTTTTCAGCAGCAATGCCAGAATCAATTAAATTCTCTTTACTTTTTTTTTTTTTTTTGAGTTTTCACCATCATGTTTAAGTTCACCGTAGGAGAAAGTTTAATAATTGGATGGAAATTTTTATTCCATTTAGATAAATATAGAAAAGAGTTGCTGAAAGGTGACATTCCTGCTGGACTCATTGGTTTATTTCACTTGTACATGATAGTTCATGGACAGCAATGCTTTTGGAAAAAGTTAAAATTAAAATATTTTATTTGTATTATAAAATTATATTTCTTGTACATTTGCTAGGGGTGCTTAACGGTGGGTCAAAGCTGTATAACTGAGAGGAGACCTCCACAGAGCCTTTAAAGGAATGCGGAGAACTGACCAGGGCTTCTGAACTAATGTCCAATCCTCACCTTCTCGTAGTGCACCCTGTTGGGTATCAACCTGGATACTGAACAAACAAGGATGGGCTGGCAATTTGGGATTTAGCTGACCAAACTGTATTCTAACTGGTTTAAACCAATATACAAAATGATGGTACAACATGACAAAACTTCATGCTGGCTGAGGCGTCGCCCAGTTAAACAAGGCCCCCGTTATTTTCGCCAGGGAACCAGGACGAACAGCGAAAAAGTCAGCTACTGGAACAAATCTGAAAGCACACCCCAAATCAATATCACCAGAGTTAAAATCGGTACTATCAACAAAGAAGCCTGAACGGCAAAGAAATGGAGCTAGCTAAGGAATTAGATAAGTACCAGATCGACATAATAGGGGTGACTGAAACAAAAAAGACAAAAACTGGTGAGATCTTTCTGCTCAATAAATACAAAATGTTATATTCAGGCAATGACAATCAAGGAAAAGAAGAAATAGCCATAGTATTCAACACTAAATACGAGACTAATCTTCTTGAATGGCAGTCAGTCTCAAGTAGAGTAATGTGGGCAAATATAAGAATGGGGAACTGGCCAATGAGACTTATTTGGGCCTATGGTCCCACAGAAGGTTCTACTAAGGTAGAAGTGGGGGAATTTTTTGAGGCTTTAGAGAAAGCAACTGCCACAATGAATAAGGAAAAGTTGGTCCTTGTTGGGGATCTAAATAGCAGAGTAGGAAATGATCGTCAGACATACAAAAATATTTTCGGAAAATTTGGAGAAAAGAGCAAAGCCAATAATAATGGCAAATATCTGTTGGATTTCTGCTCAGGACATGGATTGGTTATTACTTTTGCCTAAGTTAATCTGAGGAATTAGATAAGCATTTTTATGTTGGAACACCATGTTCCAACATAAAAATGTGCACAAATTCACATGGAGAGAAGAGGCAAGGAATAAGAAACGTCTCATTGACTATGTTATTGTTGATAGTGATGTTTTCTCCCTGGTGCAGGACACCAGAGTGTACAGAGGATTTGAAATTGGAAGTGATCACTATTTAGTCTTGAGCAGGATAAAATTAAATTTCATATTGAAAAGAATGACATGTAAGAAAGTTTTAAAGCGAATAAAAGTTGAGCAGCTCTCAGATGTGAACTGTAGACTAAAATACACAAAGATTATTGAAGAAAAAATGAAAGAGTTTGAGAACAGGAACCAAACCTTGGAGATTCAGTAGAAAGCCTTGAAGAAAACCCTGATTGATTCAGCTAGAGAGGCATGTGGTGAAGTTGTTTGCAAGGATAGAAAAATTAGAACTCCATGGTGGACACAGGAAGTTAAAGAGGCAGTGAAGGAAAAGAAGAAAGCATATCAAAAGTTCCTGTCAAATAAGTCAGCTTGTGCTCTTAGAGAATATAGAGACAAATGTAAGAAAGCTAAACAGTGTGTAAAACTAGCTAAACAAAAGTTATGGGAGGACTTTGGCAAGAATATAGAAAATAAATATCAGGAAGGTGGCAAAATATTCTGGAGGTTGTTGAAGGATCTTAGGAATAGAGGAAAGAGTGCTGTAAAAGGAGTTAGAGATGATAAAGATGACATGAAAATAGGAAAAAAAGATATCCTTGAAGTATGGAGTAATTACTTTGAAAAACTGCTAAATGAAAAAAGCAGTGATGACAGCACAGTGATAAAAAACACTGAACAGGCATGCAGTCAGGAATACATATCCATACTTAAAGTAGAAAAAGCCATCAAAGGCTTGAAATGTAGAAAGGCAGCAGAAGTAGATGATATTCGACCAGAAATGCTGAAGTGTGATGGTATAAAAGTCTCACAGTGGCTGCACTGCATAGTTCAGAAAGAGTGGACAGAGGGACGTATTCCTGATGATTGGAGTAGAGGTCTCGTAATACCCATATATAAAAAGGGAAATAAAACTGAATGTGAGAATTACAGAGGTATATCCCTACTGAGTGTTCCTACTGCTTCTCAAGTATACTTAAGAAGCGGTTGAGAAGAATTGTGGAAGAAAAGCTTGGTGAAGAACAAGCTGGATTCAGGTTAAATGGAGGCCGTCAGGATCAGATCTTCACTTTACGACAAATAGTGAAGAAATCATGGGAATATAATAAAGATCTGTATTTAAGTTCTGTCGATTTGGAAAAGGCATATGACAAGGTGCCAAGAGAGAAGCTATTCAATACGCTACAGTTATATGGTGTCAATGGGGCATTATATCAAGCAATACTTAGTCTTTATTTGAGTTGAAAGTCAGCAGTTAGAATTGAAGGAAATACAGGAAGATGGTTTAATGTTAAATCTGTGTGAGACAAGGATGTACATTATCCCCTCTGTTATTCAATATCTATATGGATCACATTATGAAGGAAAATGATTAAACATGATATCAAAATTGGAGATGTTAATGTCAGCTCTTTCCTTTATACAGCCGATGTTATACTTCTAAATAAATCTGCTACAAGTCTGCAAGATTCTCTGACTAAATTGAATGACTGTTGTAATAGATATGCTATGAAGGTCAGCAATAAAAAGACAAAGACAATGAAAATAGGCAGAATCATTGAAAATGTCAGTCAACTGTGTTGTGAATGGAGAACCTGTGGAACAAGTAAAACATTTCAATTACTTAGGCACGATTTTTAGTGAAGATGGTAAATTAAATATAGAAATAGACAACAGAATCAACAAATCTGGTATGGTAGGAAGTCAACTGAATAAATTCGTATGGAATAAGAGAGAAATTAGTCGGAACACTAAATTAGCTGTATACAAGACAGTGTTCAAACTAATTTTAACTTATGGATCTGAGAGTCCTGAGAAAGATTAGAGGCATGAACAGATGACATCAATGGCAATATCATATTAAAAACGAGGATATTAGGAAAGAACTTGACATTGTCATCATCCAGGAATGCGTTAGCAGAGTTAATCTCAGGTGGTATGGCCACTTAAACAGAATGGGCAAGAAAAGATTAGCAAAACAAGTGTTCTCTGCCAGGTTTGCAGGAAAACGACCCAGAGAAAGACCATAGTATAGGTGGATTGATATGGTACAAAGTGCCTTAGACGATAGAAATATAAGATCTGATAATGTTGGGGTCTTGACAAGTAACAGACTGATTTGGAGGAAAATTGTAGATAGGAAGTTAGTAACGATGTAAATTTTTCATGTAGTACTATCATATCCTGTACACCCCTGAAAGGTACATGGCAAGAATTTGATGATGAATGTATATTTGTAGTTAGTATATCCACTCCCCAGCCAAAAGGCTGCAGGTTCGAATCCTGCCATGGGCATGGATGTTTGTGATTGTCTGTGGAAATACAAGTGGTGGTGGTCGGCGATATATGGTGTTGGTGTATTTGCGGTCAGTTGGTGGATTGTGAGTGGTGGAGACAGAGTTGGTAGATGCCCTCCCTCGATGAGTCTATGGACTCCCTGGAGGTGACAAATAATAATAATCTTCTGAATTTGTTTGTTTTCAAATTATCCACTCTTTTCCATATTATAGATTTAAAATAAAATTTATTTAAACACTTAAAGTTGCACAATACAAATCTGTTTGCAAGAGCATGTAAAAAGGTATAAAATTACCTACCTGCACTTGTTGAAAAATAACTAAGGCAGACTGCCTCTACAAAATGTGCATATCATAATGATTTGTTCAAGGCAGTGTAATTGCTGCATCTTACCAAATTTGCGATAAAAAAATAAAACTTGGAAAAGTTGCTTCCTAAACTCGTGAATTAAGAAAAGATTTTGAAAATATACAAGAAATATAATTTTATAATAGAAATAAAATAAAATAATTTAATTTAAAATTTTTCCAAAAACGTTTTGGCCATGAACTATATCATGTACAAGAAAAATAAACCAAGGAGTCTGACAAGGATGTCACCTTTCAGCAACTCTTTTTAATATTTATCTAAATGAAATAATAAAATGAAATAAAAATTTCCATTAAAGTATTGAACTTTCTCCTACTGTGAACTTAAACACTCTCCTTTTTGCTGATGACTAAATAATAATTACAAATTCTGAAGATAACTTACAGAAAGATATTTTAAATTTAAATGAAATAGCAAAAGATTATGGAATGATAATATCAACAGAAAAATCAAAAACGATAACCTTTAAAGGACAAGATCTAGTAAGAACTAAAACAGTAATAGTAAGATTTTAGAACAGGTGAATTCATTTAACTACCTAGGATGTATGTTACATATGAAAATGAAAAAGATATAAACCTAAAAATTGTGAAATATTTAAAAACAACAGGTGTAATTAACTCTATATTTAAACCTAACCTAGTGCAAACACAAACCAGACTAAAAGTATACAATACATTAGCCCTACCAGTTCTATTTGTATGGAAGTGAAATCTGGGCAATAAAACAAAAAGACAAAGATTAATAACAGCTGAAATGAAGTTTATGACAAAAACTGCAAAGTATACTCTATTCAATCACAAAAGAAATGAAGAAATTATGAAAGAATTAAATCAAGAATCAGTAATAGAAAAAATTAAAAATATTATTATTATTATTACTGGCGACTCCAGGGAGTCCTTAGACTCATCGAGGGAGGCCCTAAACATCATGTCCACACAACTATACGGCATTCTCACAGTATCTATCATACCTTGCTTGAACTCACTCACTGTCACAGCACCCACAACAGACTCTGGCAGCTTATTCCACTCATTTACCACTCTAAAAGTAAAGAACCCAGCACTAACCACACTCTTGCCCAGCTTCCATAGGTGTCCCCTAGTTCTCCCACCACCAGTCCTGATCTCAAAAATATCCTCTGAATTAATCCTATAGAAACTCTTTAGCGATTTGAATGTCTCAATCATATCTCCCCTTTTCTGCCTATCAACCAATTTCTGCAACCCACAAATCTTCAACCTGTTCTCATAAGGTTCATTCCATAGACCTGACATCATCTTGGTCACTCGCCTCTGGATCCTCTCAACCTCCTCCCCATCAAGAAGAAACTTAGGTGACCAAATCTGGGCACAGTAGTCGAGATGAGGTCTTATCAAGGCTTGGTACAGAGGTACAATAACCTGCTTGTCTCTGCTCGTCAAAGTATTTTTCAACATACAAGTGAGTTGATGAGCTGATTTAGCCACTTTTGCAATGTGCCCCCTAAACTTCATCTTGAACTCTGAATGGTCTTGTTACTTCGTTTCAGCAAATCATTCAAATTTCAACAAGCACAACTCTGCAAACTGAATATTTAATAGTAGAAAGTACTTGCATTTAGTCAAAATCAAATAATATTGTGTCAAAGGTGTGAAATTATAAGATAATGAAATATAACTCCATGAATGTATCATTTTATAAAATTGTAAAGAAGTATAACAGATTGGAATTATATTGTGTTATTTAGAATTTTTTTAAGTGAATTATAAATCAAAATTTAGTATTTTAGTGCAGCAGAAATTAACTTGAATATTCCACTAAACAAAGTGTAAGAGTGGGTCCAAAGGTTTGATACATGTTAGTGTAAGCGCCTGAGGCTGCAAAATACTAGGAACAGGCGTGCGTAATAACAGTTCCGTGATTCCTACCACAGAAAAAGTGCTGACATCATCAGAGATCGAGACTAGCATAGCGCCGCACAGGAGTTTCAGGAGGAGATAGGGGGCGCTATGTGATGAATAATATAAGTGATTGCAGGAGGAGGAAGAAGGCTTTTTTTCCCGGGATTCGAGGTCATGAGGAGGTCCAATTGAGGTAGCGGTTTCCAGGCAGAACAGCGGGCAAGGATGCGTGGCAGCCGGAAGTTTGAATTGGGCAGTCCATGAAACTACAGAAGGAATTCCAGCGCGATGCAGCTAACGCTATCATTACAAGCGGGTGCTATGTCGTAGATGTTCCCGTAAAGTCCTCAGATGACAAAGGTAGCCATTGAGCAGATAGAGGATAGCCACTTAGCAGGAATTTAACACTGCTCGTGATCCAAACAAGGAATTGAACCTCGGGTACTTCCACAACAGTATTAACCAGCAGACCCATTCCGTAATCGAGTGAAGGTAATGTAAACATTTGTTATTTATGTTTTGGGAGCCTGTGTGTATGAAGAAATTTAGATGCAAGAAGTATGAAATGTCAGGACAATATCAACTAGTGAACTCTTAAGCGATTGTTCCAGTAGGCTATAGCCAGATATCGAGATTGTTTAAAATGAGTTTAACAGAACTGTAGAGAGAGGATTTATGAGCCATAAATTAATGATAATTTAACTTAGTGTCCCCAGATTCATAGAGGGAATTGTTAGATGAATGAATTGTGTTAATGAAGATTAAGTTTAGCAATTTACTAGATATCAAATTTTGCATGCATTAGGCAGCCCTTGAAAGAATCAAATTTCCTAACTTAGCTTTTATGTATGATTGTAATCTCAGCAAAAGTGAACATATATAATTGTATAGTGTATTTAAAGTTGTAAAATAAACATGTATTTTTTTTTCCCAAACTGAGTCTTGCCTGACTAAGAGCGTCAACTCACCACTCTAAAATTACGAACTTGTCGCAGGAGGGTAAAGTTAAGTTGAGAGATTTTGCCACGACTGTCTGAAGGAGTTAGCAGGTATTTATATATTTGGGTTATTGGAATTGTCTCCCTGAATAGTGCATTTTATTATTATAGGGCATTGACTGGCACAGTCATTAAAAAATATAAATGTGTTTATGCCTAAAAAGGAGACTGGACTAAAAATCCAGGCCAGTACTTTGAGCAACTGCATAGTAAGTTGATAGATACGATTTAAGTGGATTTGCATAAATAATGACACAACAATCTCCCTATCCACCAACACTCTGAAGTCCCTGGGCTCATCAATCTCCTGAAGTAGTTCCACCAATGTGGTATACTGCTGCTAATCTTTTCACCCCAAAATGCATAACCTTACATTTTGTCACATTAAATTGACATCCATTCTTAGCCCAGAACTCCAATCTATCCAAGTCATCCTACAAGATTTTGACATCTTCTGCATTCACTATTGCCCTACCCAACTTTGCATCATCAGCGAACAAATGAACTGTTCCTCTTAATCCTTCCCTATATCATTAATGAATAAATTAAACAACAATGGTCCAAGAACAGAATCCTGCGGAACACCACTAGTCACAGGCTGTCTTTTGGACTCTACTCCTGAATAAACTACTCTCTGATATCTCTCCATCAACCACCCACCTTAAAGCCACTTTTGCAATGTGCCCCTAAACTTCATCTCCCTATCCACCAACACTCCCAAGTCCCTGGCCTTGGGAAAATATAGACATAAATGGATAGAACACGTTGAAAGAATGAAAACAGATTACCAAAACAGGTCTTAAATTACAAACCACTAAGAAAAAGAAAACCAGGATATCCTCTTAAGAGATTCAACGATGACTTCTAGACCTAAATCTTGACAAGCATGATGACCGTTGGCCACAACTGTGTTGTCCACTGGCCATGTAGCCAGTAGCCATGGGGATGTCCACCCCTGGTCTAAGGAGAGGGATTGAATGATAGTTTACTAGCTAGAAAGATAATACTGTTGACATGTGATAATATTAAAAGAAAATATACTTTTATATAATATTTTTAACCTACATCTGATAAGATACCAGACCCAGTCATTAAGTCACTAAAAACAGTCAGATGTAAGAACCTCATATTTGTGGAGATTCTCCTATTGTATTCAGTGCATAAGAAATTAAATGTTTATTGTCAGCCTGGTTGGCCGAGTGGTTAGCGTATCTGCTCTCTAGCCAAAAGGCTACAGGTTTGAGTCCCACCGTGGGCATGAATGTTTGTGAAAATACTAGTGGTGGTGAACAGCAGATGGCATTGGTGTAGATGATGTAGTTCGCTGTAGCTGGTGGAGACAGAGTTGTAGAGTAGGTGCCCTCCCTTGATGAGTCTTTGGACTTCTTGGAGGTGTCACATAATAATAATAATCATTTTGAACAGATGCAACTTAGTCAGGTAGAAAGCAGCTTCTATGAAGTTATTCAGAAATTACTCTTATCAACTTATTCGTTTTTCATTATTAATAAGTAAAAATTATCACAAATTTTACTGAACCACAACTGATTTCATATAGGAACCTACTTTTCTTTGTTGCAGTTTTAAGCAGCATATTAGTGAAGTGGAATGAAGATCACCACTGAATGTTCACAGAAACTTCTGCAATAATGCATAATGATTTTACATCCGTTTTTGTTATTCATTAATTTGCTTTTAGAAGGCAAGCACACACACACAAATAGCTTCACAATAGCTTATCTTCCTCAGTAGTAGGTGAGAAAGTGTTGTGAACAATAACATGTTATAGTATATGTCTAGGAAAATATCAGTTAAAAAAAAAAGTTCTTTATGTCAGAAAAGAAAAATAATTAATATACAGCCCAGTCATGTTGGATTTTTTAAAATTAATTTATGCCAGTGTGAGTGGTCATGGAAAATAATGTACAAGATAAATGAATAGAAAGCAGATGCAATGAAACAACTGGAGACTCACATTAAAAACAACTAATATTAAATATCACAAATTTTACTATTTTATCAACTTTTATCACACATGAAAAATGGGTATTATTAAATAGCTGTTTTTAATGTGGGTCTCCAGTTTCATTGTCTGCTAACTTTTCTATCGATTTCTCTTGTATATTAAACACCTCTGTAGTGCAACAGGTAGAATGACAGTACATTGGGCCTTCAACTAGAAAAGAATTGAGTTTGATTCTTGTCACAATGGAAGGAATCTCTAAATAGGTGGCTTTTTCCACTGAAGGTGAGTTAGCAAATCTCATACAGAGCTAGAAAGTTTTTTTTTTATCTTGTACAAGCAAATCGACCATGAGAACACACAATTTACAGAAAATATATACTATTGGTGGTGGTGGGCAGCAGATGGCTTTGTGTGTTGATGGTAGTAGTGTTATGTAATTGGAGGATTAAGTAAGGAAGACAGTGAGTTGTGGAGTAATGTGCCCTCCCATGATGACCCCTTGGAGGTGTCACATAATAATAATTATCATTATTTTGGCAAATTTTTCCATGAACAGTGAATTCAGATGAATTAATTTTAAAAAATCTATCATAAATCACAACATTCAGGAAAAGATGATGAGTACTCCAATTCAAGCCTGAAGACTCACTGTGGTAGAGCCATTCACTGAAAAAGCAGTTGAAACCACTTCTAGTAAAATCATTCCACTCATTCACCATTCTCTAAACAAAAAATCTAGTCTTCCTACTCACACTCTTACTGAAATTTTAAAATTTTAAATTGAAATTCAGTATCTTCTCTATAAACCTCTCAAGCAATGTTTCTATCATAGCCTCTTTTTTCACTTGCAAACCAATTTTTGTAACCCATAAACCTTAATTCTATGTTCATAGGAAGAATTCAAAAGACCTGTCATCTTGATTACTTATGTCTAAATCCTATTCATCTCCATCCTTTCCCTCCAAAAACCTAATTAACTAGATCTGTATGAAGAAGTCCAGATGTGGCCCTATTAAAACATTATAAAGTGATATAATAATTTCCTTATTCTTCAACATCCAAATGATCCTTTCAACTATTTTGTTCAACTTTGAAAAATGTCCTCTGAATTTCAACTTCCTGCCACACAATCACCCCTCTCCTCTAAATCCCTTGCCTCGTGTATTTCCTGCAGTTCGATTCCATCAACATAATATGCAGCTTGTAATATTTTCATTTTAAAGAGCATAATATCCTTAAATTTTGCCACATAAAACTTGCAACCATTATCTTTTATCCAAATAGAGTCTCTAAATAACCTTTATTAATTACTGTGCTGCTTGTTTTGCACCATCAGCAAACAACTGAATATTTCTATTCAAATCATTCCCTATATTATTAATGTGCACATAAAATGGCAACATCTGGAGTATGGAAAGTTGTCACCAATCACTGGTCACATACCCCCCTCCCCTCTTGGATTCTATTTTGCCATATACTATTTTTTAACGTCTGTCTATCAGGAATCCTCTTATCTTTATCACCAGCTTCAAAGCAACCCCCCCCTCCTATTTACAATAACAGTTCCATACAGTATCCTCAAATGCCCTTGCAAAGTTCAGCAGCATCATGGTGTAGCCATTTCCTTTATCAAAATCATTTCCTTACATTATTACTAAAGTGAGTAAATCTGTGAAATTTCAGGAATATAGAATGGTGTCTACTAAAAAAAAAAATAAAAATAAAACATCCTAAAATATTTTGTCATTCACACAACTAATTTAATCATAATGATCTATGGTGTGATAACACTAAGAGGACTATAATGGGGGGTTGCTGTGAAGCTGGTGATAAAGATAAGAGGATTCCTGATAGACGTTAAAAAATAGTATATGGCAAAATCCAAGAGGGGAGGGGGGTATGTGACCAGTGATTGGTGACAACTTTCCATACTCCAGATGTTGCCATTTTATGTGCACATTAATAATATAGGGAATGATTTGAATAGAAATATTCAGTTGTTTGCTGATGGTGCAAAACAGGCAGCACAGTAATTAACTGCTGTGTTCAGCAGTTAAAATGCTGTATTTTTATAACCACACTTACTATTATTAGGGGAATCATTCTTGCTACTGATAATCTTATCTAAATGTACATCTATACTAAACAAAGATAATAACATGCCATTAGAATAACTAATCCAAATAAAACTTATTTGGATTAGTTATTTAATGCTGACTGAGGCAATAAGGACAGAAAAAGAAAGAAAATGAGTGCATTGCATGCTCTATTCAAATTATTGGTTAAATACATTAAACAATCATCAGATCAAATACTTGCATATTTATTACATTTTGATGATTACAGATCGCTGATGCTTTTTAGCATTATATACATAAACATCATGACCTCTAAATTATTTTTACAAGGCTTGACTCAACTTTTTAAATTCAACTGCATTCAGGTTACATCTCACTTACATATGTTGGTTGATTGTTCAAATATGTATCTGCATCTTTTTCTTGCATACAAGATCTATTAGTTTTGGAAAAGTGATTTCCGTATATTGTAAATTATACTTAACTAGAAATTATATAATTTTAATTCTTTACATAAGCATTGGGCCAAAGTCTGCACATGAAGTATCTTCACAATATACAGAGGCTGTTGACTTCATGCCTAAGTAGCCCATAATGGGAGCATCACACACACATACCCTTTCAGATGTATATTGCCATACATTATGGGAAAGTAAAAAGGGAGAGAGTACACTGTACATAACAGAATACAGAGGCAATTTGATGTGAAGTCAACAGCCTCTATACACAAGTAGCTGAACTGCAAGGATACTCACAAATCTACTCACATTAGATAAAAGAATATATAATTACTGTTATTAAAAAAAAAAAAAATTTACTTTCTGGCTAAGCACAAAAACTTCTACAACTAACTCTCAGCAAGAGTATTTTAATAATATTATGATATTATTAAAAAGCTCCCTCTTCCTGCACAAAAAGATGAGCTGCGCCTAACCTTTCCAGTTTGAGATGGTATCATTTTAACGCCTTTTCGACTAGAGCACAATTTAGCTGTAAGCAATCATGTTTCCCATTTAAAACCATCGGTACATCAAACATTAATGTGGTGTACAGATCTTGAACTACAGTTAAAATGTTTCCATCATGAAGACCGTCAAATGAACACTAACTGGCTAGCCTCTGTTCAAGTGTTTGTTAATGCTACACCATTATGTATAGATAGGGGAGAAAATAAGACATCTCATAAACCTCTGTATCTTAAAGAGGTCAGCCAGCCTGGTCGTAACACCATCCAAATCACAGTTACAGCTTGTTGTTGTTCCCACCTGTTCCTCCTTCAACTTGTCCATCGTCCAACAGTACGTGCCATTCTTCAAGGTTTATTAAGGAAGAGATTACTTCCATTTGCCAAAATCAAATGCAATTTTACAAATGCAGCTGCATCAGCCAATAGTACAATGAATGGAAAAGATGGAGTAGAGCAGACAGCAATCAAAGTGTCTTTAAAATGTCCAATAACATTCAAGAGGATAACATTACCAGCAAAGGGTACAGGAGTGCAAACATATACAATGTTTTGATCTTGAATCCTATCTCCAATTAAACTGCAAAAGAGGTGCATGGAGGTGTCCAGTATGCAGCAAACCAGCTCTATTAGAAGGTTTGGAAGTTGACCAATATATATGGGGTATTTTAACAAATTTCAGCAATTCTGATGTGGAAAAAGTTACTATAGATGCTACTACTAGTTGGAAACCTGTTCTTGTTAAAACTACAATATTATGATATATCATTTTGCTACATCCCATCCCATCTTCTGTTTTCATGTTCGGCTTGGTGGTCTGTCACAGCCAAATAACATAGCTTCTTTGAAACCTAATTGCTGCTTATGATAGGGCGGTTAATATCTTCTCCCTTTCCGGTAATAGGCCTAGTGGCCGGTAATAGTCTCTTCCCATCTTTTCAAAGGCCTCTATTCCTTCTCCCTTGAGGATGATATCTCTGCATCTCCCTGGGGAGTCTTCCTTCACTCTTTCTCACTCTATAAAGATCGAAGTAGTCTAAAACAGATATCATCTCAAGTTCCTTTAAGATATCGCTATTTCTTTTGAAGTCTAGTCTATTATATCCAGCTGTTTTGCACATAAATCTCATTTCAGAGCTTATCAGTCTTTTTCTATCTGCTTGAGTTATGGTCCAGGATTCTGATCTGTTTTCTTCCTTATTAAATTTTGATTGAATACCTGATTGATAGATTTTGTTATTCATATATAATTGGTTATTTTATGTTGCATGTCTTTCTCTTTTTCATAAGATAAGTGATAGCCTAGATATTTGAACATATTAACCTGTTGTACAATATCATCGTTGATGCAAATTTTGTTTCTAATTGGGTCTCGGCCTTTAAATGCCATGATTTGGTTTTGGAAGTGGAGATTTCCATATTATAAGTTTTTGCTATTTTATTTAATGAAAAGGTTGTTCGCTGTAGTGAATCTTCGTTATCTTCAATTAGAACCTGAAAGTTGGCGAATAAAATTGTATCAATGTTGGTGTAATCATTTATGTGAATGCCAAAACTGGTTGTTTACCTCCGCTCTCTTATAATATTGTTAATATAGATATTAAAGAGGAGTGACAATAGACTATATCCTTGTTGGACACATGCATTTAAGTTCTGTGATTCAGATTTTTTTGTGGCTATCTTTATTGTAATTTGGTTATTTTATATATATATATATATATATACATACACTAGGGGGCTCTGCCCCCTGGTGCCTACGGGGGCTATTCTTGAAAACTTCTTGAAAACTTCCTCCTCCTGGTGCCTACGTAGGATAAGATCCACAAATAGATAAGGGATTAAAAAGTGGATCAGGATCAGTTTTGCAAAAGATAAGAACAAAGTGCAATAGCAAGTGTATATCATATAGCGATTAGAACTACTTGAAATTATATATATTGTACAAATTATTTTTTCAAAATGAATGTGGATAATTTAAACTCTGAAGTCAAGTGTGAAGGTTGCAGAAAGTCAGGAGAAGAATATAGAGCCCGCTGAAAATAATGATAAAGGCGCAATAGAAATAAACTTTATAGAGAAGGAAGTAAGCAACAACAGACATCATACCCGTCGAGATCACATGCTATTATGCACCCTAGATAAACAACGGAGGATTCAAATGGCGAAAGAAGGTAATAGTAATGAGCGCTCTAATTTTGAAGAACCTAACAGAAACAGAAGTTCCCATAACAATTCAAGGTGGAACAGGCTCAGAAAACATGACGCTGATGTACAATCTCAGCGGCAGTTTAATTATGCCAACTTCCTCTATTGTCTGTTCATGCGTGGAAGAGCTATAAGTGGATTATTCGGATGGATTTTAGCTATTGCTATGAAGGTTGCACACTTATTAACTGATTGTGCAAGTTTTATGAATAAGTTCAATGGAAAATTAAGTGCAAAACTTTGAAGGATAGTAGAGAAATTAGATATATTAGTGAGAATGGAACACTGTATATAAACAATGAGGGGAATGAAAAAACTAAGTGGTACTTTCCCCCAGAGAATTGGTAACCCTCGCCATAGAAGCACAATGTTAAAAAAAAATTTTTTGCATCCACATTTCATGTTTGAAAAAATTTTTTCATGAAAGGGTGGGCCTATGTAAAAACTTGATGTCACAAAAAATAATAAAAACTTTAGTGCATCGATTTTTACAGTAGACCTTAAAAACCTTGTATAAAGTGTATCTATGTTTCTTATGTTCAAATTTTGTATAAACACCAAAATAATCCCAAAGAGAATTGACTCGCTCATTGTTTAAAGGCAAAAGTACGATGTTGAAACCAAAAGTAATATCTATGAGTCGGCAGTTTCTTTTGAAAAGTATTTACTAGTCCTGTCGCAGGTGACCTTCAAGGTCAGTATTGAAAGGGCGCGGCGTGCATCAATAGGCCAAAGCCGGATTAAGGACGTTTAAGGAGAATAGATATGTCGGCAACTGTTCGAGAACTGCCAATCTCGTGATGTTGTCTGGGGTTCTCGAAACTACATGCAAGACATGTACAGGGACATTTGGGGTCCAATAATAACCTTGAAAAAAAAAGTGCAGGGCAATGAGAGATATAAGGCTTGAAGTTTAGTTAAGAAGGGCTTCCTATTTTCATCTTGCCTGATCTACCCACGAGAAGTCGAGGAGAGGTGCCATAAGTCCGGAGGGGGGAAAGACCGAGTCTGTCCACCTGAGGCAGTTTTCCAGTGCAAAGCCAAGGATAATCTGGAGATCAATCTAAGGAGAAATCTTGCCGCTCCATTCGAGTACATGCATGCCCACTGTCATATGCAGTTTCCTCACCAGTCAAATTCTAGACGCCAGAAGAACCTATCCATTATCCTGCTAGCTGAAGCAACTCCTCATCGGTGCCCTGAGACTCTTATAAAGGAAGGGAAAGAAGTAAAAACCCAGAACGGAGAAGAGACTTCTCAAGCGCCGGAAGAAAATAACAAACAAGGAGGGAAGACTTATGCAAGACAGAAACCCACGTGAGTCTGTAATGTTCATTTTCTTTATGTGTGTGATTTTAGATAATTCCCCTAAAGAACTGCTGAACTGATTAGTATAAAAAAGGTAGCAATTTTTCTTATGTGCATGAGTCACCCATAGATCTGTGCTAAACCGTAAACATGCCAAACGTGAGCGTAGTAAATTTCCTTAAGATAAAATTGGGTTAATTTGAAATTCTTTTAATCTTTGTATGTAATGAATTAATTTCTTGTTGAAATGTTTAACTTAGAAGAGATGAAAGTATGTCAGTATAATTGCCAATCATATAACTAAGTCTTTAAAGTTAAGAGTGAGAGCTTAGGAGTTATACGATGTGTGTGTGTGTGTGGTGTATGCTGGAAGATTAATTACAGTTGCTATGCACACCTAAATAGTTCCTTGTTATGTGTGAAGAATTTTTAGTAATTGTGAAGTGGAATGTACTAAATGAGTTTAACTGAGAATATACATATGAAAGTCCCTTGAATATCATGCTTGAATACTTGTTTAAGAATAAGGATTTCTTTTGTGAATGAAGCTTTAATTACTTGCACTGTATATAATTCTTTGACCTGTTATTAAATGTTGAGGTTTTTTTTTTATACAATGTTTCTGGCTCATTTTAATCTTTTGCAATGATCCTAAATAAAATCGGACTTAAGAAGCTTAATAAAAAAAATTTTAAGAATCATTTTTAATAAAAAATGATTTAAGAAGCTTAATAAAAAATTTTTGGCCATGACTGCAAACTGTGGCTAAGTTATGATATGAGTAAATTCTTTGTTCAGCGAGGGTATTAATGCTTTCTTGTGTCATAAGGGGAACTTCTGAGGCGTAGTCAAAATAATTCAAATAAATATCTAGAGATCCTAGACACGGGAGGAATACTTAAAGTAGAACAAAGATAGAATTAGAGATTGATATAAGCATAGTGATAAAAGTGATTTACAAAGTATCTCAAACATTACAAAACTAGGAACCATAAAATATTACACAATCTCCTAAGCTTGTCAATACTTACCAGCCCAGTAATTCCACATTTAACCTAACATTTAGCCACCTCCCAGGTCAAGACCATATGATCACTCTCGCCAATTGGTGGCAATGTGGTCATATTCGTTATATATCTAGCACTCGAACCCCTAGTATATACCATTACATGCTGTCTCAGGTAATTATTCCTTAGTAACTGCATAAAATCCATTTCCTTCCTCCAGTCAATGTTACCATAGTTGAAATCCCCATAATAATTACCTGTCCTCCACTCAATGAGTCTATTTGTCGATGCATACTATCTCCATCATCTTTTCCATTCCCTGGTCTATAGCAGCACCCAACTGTATATTTTGTTCTGCTGGCTTCAATATGGTTTTCCTTTTCTTAATGGTTTGCAACAGAGTCCTATTTTCTCCAATCATCACTAATATCTCTAAATTAGTTTTTTGGCAGTCCATGGGACTAAGGATTCTTCTGAGGATTCACATTTCAAAGGCTTTTAGTTTATTTTCACAATATTTTAATGTTGTCCAGGTTTCTGCTCCATATAGCAGTGATGACCATACATAGCATTTGAACAGCCTAATTCTTGTTTTTATGTGAATTTCCCTTGAGGTCAGAATGTTTTTCATGCTAATGAAGGTAGATCTAGCAATTTCTATCCTTCTTAATATTTCCTCATCACATTTGCCATTCTCTGTAATTAGTTGACCCAAATATATCTATACCTCTCTACTTGATCTAAAGTATTTCTTCTGATTTTAATATTTATATTGGGTATTTCTCTTTTTCTCTTGTTACCAGCATGGTTTTGTTTTTTTTCGAAGTTGAAATTAAGTCCCTAGTTTCAGCGTCTCTTCTAATAGGTTTTGAAGATTTTTTTTTATTTTCAGCTAGCAGTACTTTGTCATCTGCATATCTTCAGTTGTTTATATTTCTGCCTCCTATGCTGACTTCTTTAAATTCTACTAATTGTTGGAAGATATTTTCAGTAGAGGTTAAACAATATAGGAGAAAGAACACAGCCTTGTCTGACACCCTTCTTCACTGGGAATTCCTCCGCGGTTTCTCCTGATATTTTTATTGAGGCAGTTTGTTCCTAATATAGATTAATCAATAATCTGGTATCTTTATCATCTACTCTTAATTTTTTGATGCATTCTATTAGTTGTTCATTACCTATCATTACTTGCTTTGAAAACATACAGTACTGAAACATTCACCGCTCATTCTGGTAAATGAATTCTATTATTCCCCACTTTCCATTAAAAAAAAAAATCTCTTTTTCACTTCCTTACACAACCTTCATACAGTTTTCAGGAATAACTTTGTTCTCTCACCACCTATTTATCATGTGCGATAATTCTCCAATATCTATCTGACAGGCTCCTCTCACGTCTCAATCCAATTACTTCTTATCTACCATACTTGGAAAAGAACCATATTCCCATAATCTGTCCTTATAATTAACATTCATGGTTTAACAATCTAACAGCTATTAACAATCTAATATTATTACCTGATCATCTGGTTTATTATAAAATAAACCAGATGATCAGGTAATAATATTAGATAAGGAAGACTACCTCATTATTCTTATTTGTCAGGGATAAGGCATATAAACAGCATCACGGTCCACTGCATTATAGCAGCAATTTCTGGGTAATCTTTATAACTTATGATATTAATCTCTGATGTTAATAGTAACAATGATAGTGTTCCCAGAACTGCATCTCTGCTCCATTAAGACCTTCCCCTCCCTCCCTCCCAGACCTTTCACCTCCTGCAGAAAAGTTTCTCTAATATAATAAATCTCATTCCATCTTCTATGGCCAAAGTCCGACTTAGCAATGTTGAAGTGATATTACCATTCTTTAGCCCAAAGCCCCAACCTATTCAAATCCTCTTTCCATCATAGAACTTTCTGACACTATTCTTCCTAATTACCAGCAAACTGCGGCAACTGCTTCCTCTCAAAAATTGAACTATGCCATCATTATACATAAATTAAACAGCAGAAGTCCAGCAGAGAGCCATGTAGTACCCCACTTGCCTCCATTCTCTTTTGGAGCATCACACCCCATATACAACTCACCAATACTTATCAGTCAACCACTCCATTAACTAGGTTACTAACTGATTATAATTTCTCCAGCTTGCTTAATTTATCGATCTATCATGCAGTATTTTACGAAATGGTTTAGCAAAATCCAGAAAAATTGCTGTGTAAGCATTTTCTCTGTCTAATTCACCTGTCGCCTTCTTATAAAATATAATCAAGTTATTAAAGCAAGATCTCCACTTTGTTAATAAGCACATGCTGCCCTCTCAAAAGATTTCTATCCAGTTTTTATTCCATCTCTAATCAGCCTCTCTAATACCTTCACCACCTACACCTGATATAGATGACCAGATCTGTGCACAGAAACCCAAAGGAGCCAGACACTTCTTGTTGACAAATTCATCTTAATCAATCATGTCAAGGGTACTACTAGCTCCTGTGTCTATTTCTTTAATACACATTGTGATATGCCACCCAGTCCACGTCCTTATTAACTTCCAATTTAATTACTAAACCAGAAGCGGCCAAATCCCGACTCATGAGGTAGTTCACTGCAGCTCTCGAGGCAATTTCAGTTTTTATTGTGTTTATCATAAATAAATAATTGACCTGCTGTGGGACCTGTTCATGAAAGTTTGCCAACAGGAAAATATACCTGAGGAATGGAGGGAGAGTACTCTTGTCCCCATCTACAAGGGTAAAGGGGATGCACAAGACTGTAAAAATTACAGAGGAATAAAGTTGATGTCCCACACAATGAAGATCCTAGAAAGGGTTCTTGATGGTATATTGAGGAAGGAGGTGGAGATTACAAAGGAACAATTTGGATTCATGCCTGGTAGATCAACAACAGATGCTATCTTTGGGTTACGGCAGATGATGGAAAAATATCGAGAGAAACAAAGGGAGCTACATCTGGTATTTATTGATCTGGAGAAAGCATACGATAGAGTGCCAAGGCAAGAAGTCTGGAGGTGTCTGAGGGAGAAGAAGGTGCCGGAGAAATATGTCAGGTTGGTGCGGGAAATGTACAGAAATGTGAAGACAAGTGTTCGGACCTGTTTGGGACAGACAGAAAGTTTTCAAGTAACAGTTGGCTTGCATCAAGGGTCAGCATTAAGTCCGTTTCTGTTTAATATTGTGATGGAGGTGGTAACAGAGGAGGTGAGAGAAGATGTGCCTTGGACAATGTTGTATGCAGATGACATCTTGTTGTGTGTAGATTCAAGAGAAGAAGCAGGAACTACACTGGAAAGATGGAGAAAAGTACTGGAAGAGAGAGAGGTATGAGACCGAGCAGAAGTAAGACAGAGTATATGTGTTGCGCAGTTGGCGGCCAGGAGACAGATCTGGAGCTGGAAGGAAATGTCATCAGGAAGGTGACGGACTTTAGATACTTAGGTTCAACAGTGGAAGAAGATGGAGGAGCTGAGAAGGAAGTGGGATGCAGGATACAAGCGGGTTGGAGGAACTGGAGGGAGATGGCGGGAGTGTTATGCGATAAGAGGGTGCCGATCAATCTGAAAGGCAAAATTTATAGGACAGTAGTGAGGCCAGCTATGACACATGCTATAGAAACTGTAGCCCTGAGGAAAAATAACATCAGCAGGATGGAGGTAGCAGAGATGAGAATGCTTAGGGTGGATGTGCGGTGTGTCCAGAAAGGATCGTCTGAGAAATGACTATGTCAGGGGAACAGAGAAAGTTACGAACTTAGGAGCAAAAATACAGGAGGCAAGGTTGAGATGGTTTGGTCATGTGATGAGGAGGGAATATGAATATGTGGGAAGAAGGGTCATGCAGATGGATGTGCAAGGAAGGCGGAAGCATGGGCGGCCAAAGAAGAGATGGAGGTAGCTGGTAGAAGAGGACTTGAAGATGAAGAACTTGGATGTGGTGACAGCCCAAGACAGGAAGGTGTGGAGGAGACTCATTACAAACAGTGACCCCACTTAAGTGGGAGAAGCTGCAGAAGAAGAAGATTGTGTTTATCATAAAAGACAAAAATTCATGATACATATACAATATATTTCACACACATATCAATATACATAACATACATAAAATACACCACATATTTTTCAGATAGAACAAAAAAATATAAAAAATAAAAAATTTGAACTGACATTAAAATACATCATGCATACAACATTTTGTTCCATGTGATAGACATCAATGGGATAATGTACTTAGCATCAATTGCCACTCACATCCAGCAGTATGCAACTGTTTTCAAATTGCTTTCTAAGGGAAAATACTAGTTACTTTTCTCAGTTTTAAAAGTGAAAAAATGCAATTCCTTAGTTGCTTAAAATGAGCAAAGGATGTGTAAGAAATGGAAATATGAAGAAGAAAATAGAGTTTTTAAGCAAGAATAGACAGATAGGTTAGCCTTTAGTGTTAAGAATGAAAACCCATGTTACATGACACCCAATCACTAGCGTCGGTAACTTAAGGTGTAACACCATGAAACCAACCATAAAAAAGTTTATTATGCAATTTCCTTCCACATATAATAATTATATGTATTTTTGTTTATTTATGTGTTTTTTAATAATTTTAAAGCTGCAAGATATTTTTTAGAAAACATCTTGCAGCCTATGAACATCTGAGAAACATCCCATGTGGCTATTAGGCCTGGTTAATGTGTCCACCTCTGTAATTAACCCTTTAACTGCTATGGTCGAGAACGCAAAAAAAAATGACGATCTTGCTACGATCGAGCTACTCGATTTGAACTTTTAATGTGTAATACTCATTTAATTTAGTTTGTGAAAGCATTTGAATTGAGCGGGCTTATAGTGCCATCTCTTAGGATTAGAAGGAACTAATTTTCAAGCTTCTGTCTGCTTTGTGGCATCATCTTCGTAAAATGTCTTACTACCGCCTCAGTAAGACATTCTCTTACTGAGGCGGACTCTCATCAGAGAAATTTTTCAAAGGTTCCGCATGCATCTGGACGACCATCACAGGAGTAAAGAACCCCTCAGACTGAGCGAAAGGCATTTCCTAATACCTGTGCCATCCACACCCAAGAAAGCTAAAGCAAATCCTACTAGGCATTGTCATGTGTGTCCACACGGGGGGGGGGAGAAAAGAGAGCTGGCATATGTGTGCCAAATGTGGCATAGCCTTATGTGTACACCCCTTCTTTCAAAATTATCACACACTACTAAAGTATTGAAGTATTTTTGGGGAGGTGTTTCTCACTCGAAGTTGTGTGTGACATTATTTGACATGGAATAAACAAATAAATTTCAAGATAAATTTTGGACATTCCTAACTTGAAAATAAAATTCCTATATAACAGTTTTGTTCAGTGACTTCAATTCATACAAGAAAACAGTGCAAAAATGTGTAATACATTATAGTAACTATTCATATCATTATAAAATATTTTATAATTGTGAAATTAACTCAGCAAGAAGTCATACTGGTTATTTAGTGTCTCAGCAGTGAAAAGGTTAAACATTTCAATTCATGGACTCTCAGTCTTCTTTCCATCTTTCTATTGTTATTCAATGCTACTCCCAATCTGCAACATGAACTACTCAACTGAACATTTCCATGGATGTGAACTGTGTGCAGTCTTAAGAAACTGAAGTCAATCTTCCATAATCATCCTTTCTTCTACTAGTAGTATAATACTATAATTTTCTACAGTTCTGCTTTGCTGTCTCAGCCAATCTAATTTCATATGCCAATTTTCCCTTCCTCACGGCTCATCACTTTTCTAGCTTGCATCTATGCTCTGTGCTGCTCACTAACATTCTTTTTCTCAGCAGCACCTACATAATTCCATAATTCACCCATTTCATTCCTACTGTATTTATTCTTTTACCTAGAAATACAATCCTGTAAGTCACCAATCTCCTGCTCTTAATTTCATATATCTGTTTTGCTAGGTGAAACCTGTACCTGCATCACACATCAAAATCACATGATCACTCATCCCAAATGATAGTTGTGATTATAAGGGGTATAGTGTGTTCAGGAGGGACAGAGAGAATAAAATGGGGGGAGGGGTGTTATTGATGATAGCTAATGAACTGCAGCCAAGGAGAATAGAAGTAGAACTGCAGGATAGAGAAAAGAGCACATTTGAGGCTATTTGGTGCGAGACTGTGACTAGCAGAACAAAATATACAGAGCCGGCTCTACCGACAGTGCAAGATGTGCATTTGCACGGGGCAGCAAGTTTTTTTGGGGGCGGCAAAGTTGGCATAAACTATACACAAAATAAGGGAGAAGGGGCGGCAAAATATGCTCCTGCACGCGGCGACTATACGAAAAATAAGGGAGAAGGGGTAGCAAAATATGCTACTGCACGGAGCGGATAAAATTCCTAGGGGGTGGCCATGAAAATATACAGTTGGGTGCTGCTATAGACCAGGTGATGGAATAGATGGTGGAGATAGTATGCATAAGCAAATAGAAGCAATGAGTGGAAGGAGGGAATTATGGGGGGATTTCAACTATGGTAACATTGATTGGAAGGAGGAGAGGACACATGAGAGGAAAGAATTGGATTTTATGCAGTTATTAAGGGATGACTATCTTTGACAGCATGTAATGGAAAATACTAGAGGTCAGAGAGTGCTTGACCTAGTAATTGCATCTGAGAATTTGACAATAATGAATATGACCACGTTGCCACCAATTGGTGAGAGTGACCATAGGGTGACTTCGGACGGCTAAATGTGTGGAATTTTCAATTAAGACAGGTACATGTGGAATTACCGGGCTGGTAAGTATACAAGCTTAGGAGTTTGCTTGGTTCAGTGCCATGGCATGTAAAACTGCAAGGGCTGGATGTTGATAGTGTATGGGAGGTGGTTAAGGAGCATCTGCAGGAGGCAACGGCTGACTGTATACCTAGAGTCCGAATAGTAAATCAAGTAGGAGTTAAATGGATGAATAACACCATTAAGCTTGAGCTGCAAAAAAATAAAAAACTGTGGAGGGAATTTAAGGAGAAAGGTGACCACCTGCAGGCACATGAACGGTATAAAGTGCAGGCCAGAAGGGTAATGAGTGTGGTAAGAAAAGCAAAAGTGGATTATGAAAGAAAATTATTATTTTATTTTATTTATGTTTTTTTATATAACGAAACCTGTGGTCATCACTAAAAACACACGTAATAACCACAGTAATGACTATTTATGAATTAAATAGTCATTACTGTGGTTATTACGTGTGTTTTTAGTGAAAGAAAATTAGCCATGCAGGCTAAAGAGAATCCCAAACAGTTTTTTCGATATGTTGCAAGTAAAAGAAAAAATGTATACGACAGAATGATTTTAAAGAATGCCGATGGTAGGGAGGTAACTGAATCAGTTGATATAGTGGAATTACTGAGTGAGCACTTTGCAAGAGTATATCATTCAGGTGGTGATAGTGCAGGAATGAAGTAACCAACAGCTTGTACGGCAATTGTGATGAATGAAGTGGAGGTGAATAGTCTATTACAAAACCTCAATGTGAATACATCTGTAGGATTGGATGGCATACCAGCTCATGTCGTACATGAAGTGGCTAAAGAATTGTCAGTGCCCTTGATCATTTTGTTTAATTTGAGTCTCGGGTCTGGGTTAGTTAGTCCCGAGAGGGTGGAAAGGGGGGATATAGTTCCAATGCATAAAGGAGGTTCCAAGACGGCTGTTGTAAATTACCGACCGATCAGCATATCAGGAGTGGTGTCAAGGTATTGGAGAAAGTAGTCAAGAGGAAAATACAGGAATGGATAGATAAAAATAAGATACTGTATGGGGGACAGCATGGTTTTGTGAAGGGTAGATCATGCCTCAGTAACTTGCTCACATTTTATAACACAGTGACGGCTGAACTGGATAAGGGTGATGGGTTTACACTGATTCTGCTGGACCTTGCTAAGGCATTTGACAGGATACCACACGGAATTCTAATTAGTAAACTGCAGCATATGGGAATGGATATAGGGTTCATGAGATGGATAGGAGGGTGGTTGATGGAGAGATATCAGAGAATAGTTTATTCAGTAGTAGAGTCCAAAAGACGGCCTGTGACTAATGGTGTGCAGCAGAGATCTGTTCTTGGACCACTACTGTTTAATTTGTTCATTAATGACATAGGAAAGGATCTGAGAGGAACTGTTCATTTGTTTGCTGATGATGCAAGTTTGGTAGAGCAATAGTGAATGACAGGATGCCAAAATTTTGCAGAATGATTTGGATAGTTTGGAGGACTGGGCTAAGGAGAATGGATGTCAATTTAATATGGAAAAATGTAAGGTTATGCATTTTGGGGTGAAAAGATTGGTAGCAGTATACTACATCGGTGGAACTGTACTCCAGAAGATTGACGAGGCCAGGGATTTGGGAGTGTTGGTGGACAGCGAGTTGAAGTTTAGGGGCACATTGCAAAAGTGGCTAAATCAGCTCATCAAATCACTTGGTTACTGAAAAATACTTTGACGAACAGAGACAAGCAAGTTATTGTTACTCTGTATCGAGCCTTGATAAGACCCCATCTTGACTACTGTGCCCAGATTTGGGTGCCAGGGTTTCTGCTTGATGGGAGGGGAGGGGGGGAGGAGGCAGAAAGGATCCAGAGGCGAGTGACCAAGATGATAGCAGGTCTATGGAATGAACCTTATGTGAACAGGTTGAAGATTTGTGGGTTGCAGAAATTAGTTGATAGGCGGAAAAGTGTTGATATGATTGAGACATTCAAATTACTGAAGGGTCTCTATAAGATTAATTCAGAGGATATTTTTGAGATCAGGACTGGTGGTGGGAGGACTAGGGGTCATCCATGGAAACTGGTAAATGAGTGGAATAAGCTGCCAGAGTCTGTTGTGGGTGCCATGACTGTGAATGAGTTCAAGGCAAAGCATGATAGATACTGTGTGAATGTTGAATAGTTGTTCTTGACATGTTAGGGCCTCTCTTGATGAGTCTAAGGACTCCTTGGAGTTGCCCGTAATAATAAAATGTCATCACAATGCTACCATAATCACTTGCTTCACCCACACATACAGTGATTATTATCACTGCACGATCTCATACAGTGATAATCCCTATATAAGATGCAAATACAGTAATCTATATTAATTCGACACTTCAATTATCAGAACAGCGAGTTCTGATGATTGCAATATAATTATGCGCTCTATCAGAAGTTGGTTGACATGCAAGGGTCGGGTTAACTGAAGGGCTGATCTTTTGAAGGTTGGATAAATGGTAGAATACCATATATTAAATCCAACACTTGTGTCCCACATGTCAATTCAAATATGCCACATGCATATCTCAAAACTGCAAAAGGAATTTACCTCCTCACTCACATGTTATTTCCTGCTTTCAGTTAATACTTCCACAGTCTTGTCCACCTGAACGTTTCAGAGTTATCTTCCTCCACATTTCCCAATCTGGAGCTACAGCCTACTAAATATCTATAATTCTTACATAACACCAAAACTCAGCGCCATAATCATGTTTCTTCAAGTTCTACATAGAGGGATACCACTGTTCTAAAATAATCGGTAATACCCTCCCCTCTCCTCTTTTACTCTTTTTCTTTTCAAAAAATGCTATAACCATCATATCCTATTCCTGCCAGTACATCCTCCTGTTTCAACCCCTTGACTGATGGATTCCATTTAGCACAGGAATGTTCCTAATATTCTGGCCAATGTGTGCATTCTTGAATGCTAAAAAATGCCAAGTTTCATTCAAAAAAATTCACTTTTTACTATAATTCAATGACATAAAATACCATCTGTTCACTAATTTTCCTGAACTCTAATATCCAGGGTCACTGATCAATGGCTCAACTTGTGGGTAATCAGTATCTATGGAGAAGATTTTGGAAAAGTTTATTAGACTTGAAATTCAGGAATGGGTAGAAAGAGAATGGATATCTATATGAACAGCATGACTCTGTCTTTGTAATTTACTTTGATTTCACATAAAACTAGAGCATATCATCATCATCATCATCATCATCATCAAATTCCTGCCATGTACCCTCAAGGGGTGTACAGGATATGACAGTACTACATGAAAAAATTACATCATTACTAACTTCCTATCTACAATTTTCCTCCAAATCAGTCTGTTACTTGTCAAGACTCCAACATTATCAGATCTTATATTTCTATCGTCTAAGGCACTTTGTACCGTATCAATCCACCTATATCTTGGTCTTCCTCTGGGTCGTTTTCCTGCCAACCTGGCAGAGAACACTTGTTTTGCTAATCTTTCCTCTCCCATTCTATTTAAGTGACCATACCATCTGAGATTAGCTCTGCTAACGCATTCCTGGATGCTGACAATGTCAAGTTCTTTCCTAATATCCTCATTTTTAATATGATATTGCCATTGATGCCATCTGTTCACGCCTCTAATCTTTCTCAGGACTCTCATATCTGCGGTCTCTAGTCTTTGGTCAAGTGTTTTACTTCTGACCCAGCTCTCAGATCCATAAGTTAAAATTGGTTTGAACACGGTCTTGTATACAGCTAATTTAGTGTTCCGACTAATTTCTTTCTTATTCCATATGAATTTATTCAATTGACTTCCCACGATACCAGCTTTGCTGATTCTGTTGTCTATTTCTATATTTAGTTTACCATCTTCAGTAAAAATTGTGCCTAAGTAGCTGAAATGTTTTACTTGTTCCACAGGTTTTCCATTCACAACACAGTTGACATTTTCAATGATTCTGCCTATTTTCATTGTCTTTGTCTTTTTATTGCTGACCTTCATACCATATCTATTACAACAGCTATTCAATTTAGTCAGAGAATCTTGCAGACTTGTAGCGGATTTATTTAGAAGTATAACATCATCCGCATAAAGCAAAGAGCTGACATTAACATCTCCAATTTTGATATCAGGTTTAATACCACATTCCTTCATAATGTGATCCACATAGATAATGAATAACAGAGGGGATAACGTACATCCTTGTCTCACACCAGATTTAACATTAAACCATCTTCCTGTACTTCCTTCAATTCTAACTGCAGACTCACAACTCAAATAAAGACTAAGTATTGCTTGATATAATGCCCCATTGACACCATATAACTGCAGCGTATTGAATAGCTTCTCTCTTGGCACCTTGTCATATGCCTTTTCCAAATCGACAAAACTTAAATACAGATCTTTGTTATATTCCCATGCTTTCTCGACTATTTGTCGTAAAGTGAAGATCTGATCCTGACAGCCTCTATTTGGCCTGAATCCAGCTTGTTCTTCACCAAGCTTTTCTTCCACAATTCTTCTCAACCGTTTCTCAAGTATACTTGCATAGATCTTGCCAGGAACACTTAGAGCATATCATGATACTTAATATCAGAGAATTAAGATGTATGACAGGATATTGCAGGAAAATCATGTATTCACAACCATAGTTTATTTTATTTTAAAAAATAAAAATAGCAAGAATAAGGAACTAATGCTTCCCAAAACAAGGGAAGAGGAGGTTTGGCCATTCAAAAAATATGTGGAGGATATCAGCATTTAATAGAATACGAGAAGAAGAGTTTCATTCAACTAACTTCTTATTCTTACTATTGGTGTTAGTTGAATGAAACTCTTCTTCTCATATTCTATTAAATGCTGATATCCTCCACATATGTTTTGGATGGCCAAACCTCCTCATCCCTTGTTTTGCATCACTGATCTCAGAGTGATGGACAACTGCCCATTATGTTCAAAAATCTAACAGTAAAGATGGCAAAAATGACAAATGATGGCATAAAAGGTTAAGTAAGTTATCAAGTCGCTTTACAGGACCATAATATCATCCCATCTGGACTGCTGTACTTAGATCTCATCTTTGGGAGGGGGTTCCAAGGAAATTAGAAAAAAAACTGTTCCTCGACATATTTTTATAATTGCT